>NC_028638.1:56669521-56707657 GCF_001406875.1 Solanum pennellii | reverse complement strand
CCACCCCCACTCTAATAAAAATTATTTTTAAAAAATATGTTCAATTTCATAATTATTTTCTACTCTAGTAAAAATAAAAGATGTTCCTCAAAAACATTTTTCATTCATAAATCAAACACTAAAAATCATTTCCGGAAAATATTTTCTACCCACCAACCAAACATGAGAAAATAAGACCAAAATCTACTTGTTTTTCAGGAAAACATTTTTTAGGAAAACATTTTCCATGAAAACATTTTTCTTCGTACCAAACACACCCCTAGTCTTGTTCGTCAAATTGTCTCATGAATTATTGAGTCATTCAAGTTCTATGGTTAGTTTTTAAATTGCAATATTTGCTAATATGGTATTGCTATTGAGATACTGGTTATTTATATATGCATTAAATATCTTCAGTCTTTTATATTAATTGGCGCCTCAATTCAAAGAGGCGAGCACAGACCCTTGTCGTCTTTCGCCTTAACTTGCATTCCATCCCAATTTTTGTGATGCTCTTTCCTTTCTATTCATTCTTTAAAAATGACATTTTTCAATATTTAGTAACAATTTAACTTTAAGCTACCAATTTTATCCCTAATGAAATGATTTATATGATTTATAGGCACACAAAAATCTATAGCTTATATTAGACCACAAGTTCCAAAAGTTTTCCTTTGTTTCTAAAATTCCATGCAAAATCTAATACCTTCACATAAATTGGGACGGAGGGAGTACCAAACATTGCCATGTTTGTGTATTTTGATTCTGGTGTGTTTCCCCAATCATTTTATTGATTGCTTTTGTGACAATTTTAAACATAAAATCAACAGTGTATCAGGAGATTGATCCGTTTTACTAATTTCCCAAAAGTGTGCTGTCTGGTTTATATAGTTAATATATATTTGCATTTTAGTGCTTTGAAAGTAAATGTGCTTTCTGGTGCTAAATTTCTTATCATCTTACTGAAGAAGACTAATGAGTATTGATCTTCATCTAGGAACGTGCTACTGGTCGTTCTCGTGGATTCGGCTATGTCACATTTGCTACAGTTGAGGATGCTAAGGTGATTTTGGTTTTAATTTGGTTTTCATGTCATTGTTGCAATCATATTTGCATACTATCCTCCAGTAAAACTTTCTTACAATGTATGGCCTTGTTCTTCGTCCTTGGTATAACTTATTTATGATTTTGTGGTTTTGATGCGAACTTGATTCCTACACTTATGGATTTGTATGATGCAGAATGCATTGTCTAAGGAGCACTTTCTTGGAAACAGAATGCTAGAAGTGAAAGTGGCGACACCGAAGGTGCAATGCTCTTACACTTAATGAAAAAACTTTTCTTTGTTTCTTTAGTATTTCATCCAATTCTGTACTTTTACTATCTAGGCCAACTATTAATATATTGTGGTGGCTTGAGTTGATTAAAATGGAATGGTTATCATGGTTCATATTGATTTCTTCATTTGGTTGGACATGAAAATTGCATTATAACAAGTGAAAGCCCATTTTTATAATCGTTGTGCCTCTAAATACTTTGTAAGGTCTAGTACTGATGCTACTAATTTTTTTGGCAGGAGGAGATGAGGGCTCCTGCAAAGAAAGTGACCAGGATTTTCGTTGCTAGGATTCCTCCGTCTGTGTCTGAAGCTACTTTCAGAGGGTATTTGTGAAGGATTGCTTTATTAAGATTATTTCTAGCTGATTGGTTGTTTCATTATTAGAATTTAATATCCTTATTTGATTTTCTTTTGCAGTTATTTTGAGAAGTATGGTGAAATAACAGATCTGTACATGCCAAAGGTTCCCCGGTCTCGTTGTGTCATTATTACTTCATATATGTGCTGTCTTGTTCTGGCATTAAATCATAGGATTCATCATGTACTAATTAATCTTACCCAATCTGCAGGATCCATCTACCAAGGGACATCGTGGAATTGGGTTTATTACTTTTGCAAATGCTGGTATGTCTCCCATCCTAATTTTTTGCAGTTTTTTCTTTATTTTCCAGGTATTTTCTGGCCACATTCAGTTTTTCCTCTGCCTAATATCTAGTTAATGGGAACAGTTTTTTTAATAAAACATAGGAACTTAATTTTTGGCAGGAATTGTATCTTGTAGGAACTGCCTGGGTAAATCCTATGTATCCATCTTATATTTCAGGGAGGGAAAACATTGAGTGTTGTAGTTGCAATATTTTTCTCTGAAGGTGTCTGCAGTGCATTCACTCTGACAAGCGCTCAATTAGTGCAGTTAATTATTAAAATCTGGATCATCAGTTTACCTTGATTCAGCATAAGTTCTTCTAATTTAATTGTTATAGATATGAAGATCTTCAACCTTTATGCTTTAATCCATTACTCCAAGAAATTCACTTTCTTGATATTGTAACATTTTTTGTCATTTTGGAATAACAGCTCACTGGTCAGGTGTTTAACCCGTGACCCAACAACGGTAAAAAAACAATTAGGAGGTTAACAATATTCCCCTTAATTCCACACTCTGTATATTGCCTCTCGGGGTGCTTATTTTGAGCGTGATAATGGGGTGATGAGAAATGAATTTGACATTTGAAGAGTTCCTACTGTAGATCAGCATAATATTTGATTTGATCTCAGCCTTGATTCTTTCGCTAGTTATTTTGGTGTCAATTTGTATACCCCCACCCCATCCGGAACTGTTCCACTGGCAGTCTAGTTATACATTCTAGGTATTTTGACTGACATGCATCTTGTTAGAATATAATTAACTAATAAAGTGTGTTCTCTCTTAAGTGCACGCAGAGGTCCTGAGATCGAATCTGACTGCCATCCTATCAAAAAGAATTTCCATGTGCTTGGCCATGAAAAAGAATCAGGCCCGCACGTGAGGGGACGTGATGAGAATATAATTAACAAATAAAAGTGTGTTCTCTCTAAAAATCTTAAGCTTTTAGATGAGATGGTCACCCACTTCAACACATCTTTTATCTCCTTTAGAAGTCTTGTAATTGTGCTGTCTCAGAAGAATCAGTTTCGTTTAATTTTGTCTAGGGATGTGGTAGCTACCACCTTGTTTTTATTTTCACGCAGGTAGAGGCAGGGAAGTTCCCTACATGCATGCCTATCATGTCTTCTGCAGACTCTAGTTTCTAGTCAGTTTTGTAATGATTTTCCTTTGAATTGAGTGACTTTTGGTTTCTTTGCCCAGAATCAGTTGATGATCTGATGAGCGACACCCATGAACTGGGAGGTTCCACAATTGTGGTGGACCGAGCAACACCCAAGGCAAGTTATGCATAACCGAACTTTGATGTATCTCCAGTGATATATTCTAGATGTCATTGAAGTTCACATGTTCTGTGATGATTCATTAAATTTACATTTTCTGCTGATGATTCTAGGAAGAAGATTTCAGACCTGTTAGTCGGATGTCTCAGGGTGGAGGAGGATATGGTGCATATAATGCATATATGAGTGCAACTACTAGATATGGTGCGCTTGGTGCTCCTACCTTATATGATCATCATAGTTCTATGTATGGAAGTAAGTAAGCGACAATTTTTTTTTTTATGACAAGGGAAACCCGCAGCTGCTACCCTTTGGGTGCGCACAGGGACTCCTATGCAATAGCTCGCAAACCACAAAAATGAACAGTTAATAATGACAAATATATCTTAAGCATGACACAACATCAATCATGCCTCTTATTTGACACAATTTTTGTACTAAGAGAATTTAATTAAATAAATCAGGAGGAGGAGGTGGAGGTGGAGGATTTCCATCTCGTGGTGGCTTGGGCCAGAAGATCTTTGTTGGTCGACTACCTCAAGAGGCAACAACTGAAGATCTTCGCCAGTATTTTGGTAGATTTGGCCGTGTTTTAGATGTATATGTCCCAAAGGTAAAAATTCTCTTATTTTCTTTCATTTTGGGTAACAGATCTCGTCTCAAGTAACTTAGTAAATTGTTTAGTTCTGTTATGATGGCGATGCTTATCTCCTGTAGGATCCAAGAAGACCAGGGCACAGAGGGTTTGGTTTTGTCACATTTGCTGATGATGGTGTTGCAGATCGTGTTTCTCGAAGGCCTCATGAGATATGTGGACATCAGGTATTTTTTGGGATTCCAGTAAAAAAATATTTCCTTATTCTTTTGTATCTCCCACCCCAATGAAATCTGTAGACCTCGAAGTATCAGTTGACCAGATTTTGAGATGAGACCATGGATGAGGAAAATCCATGGCCTGACGACTAAATGAGGGGAAATTCTTTCCACTCTAGAGCCACTTGATGGATGATATCTTAAAACTCCCTGGCTATTGCCTAGGATGTTCTGCTTACATTATAAGTTTGTTTGAAAGGTTAACTGTTTTTTGCAAAATTTAAATCTATTGAAACTGACCTGGCCATTTACCTGGATGTACTGCAATGCAGCCAATAGAACATTGTTCTGAAGATGATACAGTTTTAACTGTTTGCTTGGCAAACGAAAATATACATTAATGTGAAGTTGGCTTTTCGGGAGTTTGAACTTTTACATGCTGAATTTTCACCCTCCTAAATGTAAAGCCAGCTTGGGTTACCCTTTTGGCTTCACTAATATCAGTGACCTTTCATGTTATGCTATGAGTAGTCTTATTCCTAGTTCTACCTTGCTTTTTAGGTTGCAATTGATTCTGCTACTCCCCTTGATGATGCTGGTCCAAGTAACAATTACATGATGGATCCTCCTCCTCCTGCTCCTGAAGCATATGGGGGATATGGTGGTCCTATGCGTACTTATGGAAGGATGTATGGGGGCCTAGATTATGATGATGTAAGTATTTGAACCCTACTTAGCCAGTCAAATAACTTCAGCTGTCTTGTCTTTAACTTTGACCTCCACGATAGAATTGCTTTTATATTGTTAAACATCTATTGCCATGAAAGGCTTCCACCTTGAGTTTTTCTTTGGCTTTTTCTTTGGGTGATTTTGAACTTCCAATCCTCGCTTCTCCCACCAGAAAAATGGTCAATAACTGGACCTTCTTCCTGAGTCTTTCAGCTGTGGTTCTGACTTCTGCCTGGACTATAATTCAATTTGCTCTCTTTACTGACTGACCTATGCAGTATGCACAACAATGCTATGTGATGCTTTTTATGTAAATGGAAGAAAACACTCATGTTTACGGCATCTTCCTATCGTTTCAATGCGGTGATTCAACTAATGGAGTAATTTTTCTATTTTCATATTTACCATCCTCAAAAAGACAACAATTTATCATCATGCTTTATCATACCTCTTTCCGTTCAGTTTTTTTCTCCAAGTTTCTCACATGGATATTATGACCAGTCTGTTTATTGTTAGTCCTTAATTTAATAGATGAGAATTCTGGTGATAACCTTTAAATATGTGATTTCTTCTGGTTCTGACAGTGGGGTTACGGCCTGGGTGGTGGGAGACCTTCAAGATCAGATATGAGATACAGGCCCTACTAGCTGGCCTGGTTGGATAGGAGGCGGTCAAGATCAGATATTGAGATTCAGGCCCTAGTAGCTTTGTGTTGCAGGAGGTCAGAGGCTGTCTGAATTTTCAATGGGTGACAACAATAGATATGTCATATTTATATCAGTTTATTATTAGGTGGACATCATAATACATATGCTACTAATACTTCCTTAATTTAATTGAAAAAGCAGTGCTGATGGATTGTGCAATTCACTTCATGCTTGATCCTTTGTATTAAATGTATTTTGAAGAAACAAAGAATGGGTGTTAATTCCATATCCAGAAGTAGAAACATAGTAGGTAGTGAAGCAATATAGCAAATTATGTTTTATACTTAAAGCTGAGTTTTCCTGGAAATCCGTTCTGAGAGATGAGTGGTTTCCTGTATTTATGTTTTGTGGAAATCGGAAATTTAAATGCTTCTACTCGCTCCCGCCCCCCCCAAACCAAGATACCGCATCGGGATCGGAAATTGTGTCAAATAAAAGATTTCCAGCTTATCTCAATTATATGTAGGTTGGACTAGTGAAATATATATAATGTTGGTGTTCTAGTAAGGGACATGACTAGAAAATGCTGCATTTTTACGAGTTGTGTACTACAACCAGTCTGTCCTGGCATGTGTATTGTTTCTGGGTATTGTGGAGATATCAGATGGATGGAATTCCACGAGACAGTGATAAGGTCTGAATACATAGCCAAAAGTAGGTGGAATACTGAATAAAGCAGTCAGCAGCGAGTTGTCTGTTCCTTTAGATCACCATTAACAACTGAGGCTCTAGATTTGACAAGAACCACCTACAATGACTTGAATTTTACTTTAGAACGCCTCATGCATTAAGGGATACGGCAAACAAAGCAACAGCTAAATGATGTAATCTTGAAATACTCTCGAAATGGAATGATTCTGTGGGAATCTCTTCTAGGCTGACTCTCCGAAGTTGCACGTCTCATATTTTGGGCCTTCACCTGAGCGTGTCTAAGCTTGTTCAGAATCTTATCCATGGATGCTGACCTCCTCTTTTCTAGTTTCATCTGAAATGCAAATAATAGTTAAGTCTTCTTTTATGCTCGTCCTATTCTTTCAAACAAGTATAAGTGTCTGGATATATGTTTCACGGACCTCAAGCTTTTGGATTTCTGCTTCTGCTTTGGCCTTCTGCAAGTTCTCCCAAGCAGCGATCCTGGCTTCCTCTCTTTGCGACCTTCACAAAATGCACAACCGTTATTCATATATAGTATTTTTGCTCCTTGACAAATGCACCTACTATAGGTATACATATGTGTTGCCAAAAGAATGTCCATCATGCTTTTATTTGTGAATCTAGCAGTGAGGTGAAGGCTGTGTATTTCGCTACTTGGCCCAAATAGTTTCTACAAACTTGTGGAGTTACACATAAGGGCATGTCAGTTCCCTTGGAAATGTAGAATATTTGTATGGAAGGACAAGATAGCTGCATTAGCAAACATAAGAAGCAAAAACAAGCCGGAAATGCATGCTTACTTTGTCATACTCTTTGCTCCATCTACAACATCCCACGGTGAGATAGGCGCACTTATGTCTGGTAATTCTTTCTTGGGTTTCCTCACCCGGCTTTTCCGAGATAGCCCTGAAATTGGGGCTCCTTTGTCAACCTGTACGTCTCTAATCTCGACTTTAGTAGAATGCTGCTTGATCTGCTCCACTCCAGGAGGGATTGAAGATGACCTTTCTTGGGGAGAAGTATGTGTACTGTCATCAGAGCTCATTTGTGTTGCCATGTCTCTCCTCAAAACTGCACAGGAAATAGAATCTGGCTCCTTTGTGTCATCATCTGTTCATTGGATTCATCAACAACAGAATATCATTAAGTTGTAGTGGTGTACTTTACTAAAGACATATCTTTCTCTCTCAAAAATCGTTTCATAACTGAACAATGGCCTTTTGCTGGTAAACTTAATGCTTCACAAACTTCAAACAAATGGCCTGAGTGTAGTTAAGAAGCATCAAAGTCATATTTTTTAAGATGAACCAACACTACTTGCAATCCTAGCATAACAAGATGATTATTCATCTAAATCAGTTTATACAATTGCATACTGCTTTTTCATCCGTCATATAGCACATAAGTGTAGATTCATATGATAGGAAGTCCTCAACACTTAGATCTTGTGTCACGTGAGATATTGTCATCATCACTTGCTAAAACTTAGGAGGACAGTCACTGAACTTCGATTAAACTTCTGTTTTAGCTGGGTTTCTCATCAAATTCAAGATCCGTGTATTAGCTATTAGTTATTCCCGATCCTAATTCTTAATCTGCAGGCTACAACTTCCTCCTTTCAAGTGTCTAAGACTCTTATAGCTAAGTTGACTTAAATAATACATTTAAACCTGATATAGAGACAGTAGGACCGTTGAGACCTTCTTTTGCAAGAACTAAAGTGACAACAAATTAAGATTCACCAGAATTAGGCTAGTGCTTCTCTCGCGCTATGACAACCAGTACAAAGCAGGCAACGGAAGAAATGCATACCTGGAGAGCTTGGTACTGAAGATTCACTGAACAAATCTGACAGACCGGGAGCACTGGTTGCTCGAGCCATAGCATTCTGAGCATATCCACCAGCACCATAATGAATGGATACTCCATCAGGCACCAGTACACCAGTTGTAAATGGTGAATTTGCAATGAAGTTACTTATACCTCCACTTTCTAGGACTGGCACAGAGGGCGAATAGTTCGGTAAGTACATTAGGCCAGGCGGCCCAAGAGGTCCACTTTTTGACTTGGGTCCCCTGTAGGTTTGTGCGTTTGGAGTCCTCGAAAGACCATAACTTGACACTGGGCTAGTAATCCACCTTTCAGCATCATCCCATTTTGAAGGCACTGTCCTTCCACTATTGAAAGGCATCAATGCAGTGGTACTAATATGCCTCCTGCCGCTGTTAGTCGGCAACGGGACTCGTTCAGAACTCCATCCCTTCTGAAATCCTCTAACATTATTATCTCCATATTCTGGTGTTGCTGGGCTTGTATATAAACCCGAATTCCTCAAGGAAGTAGAATTCTGCTTCATGATTCTCAATAATGGCAAAATGCATGCCACATAAATCTTGGAACAATAACCCTATCCAATTGGTTAAAACATTAAAGACCATAAATCTAAACTAGGCTTTTACTATCACACCACCACTATATATCCAAAATTAAAGAGATGCTATCCAGGTATGTCCTCATTTTGTCTTGAGCAACACAGAATTACTCCCAAAAAAGGTATAAAGATACTCAAATCTTGAAATTTGTGGTCAATTTTGGCAATTAAGTAATTTAGAGGTTACAGTCATCACAAAGTCAGGACCACTGGAAAAGTTAAAATGGCCAAATATTGGCAGTAGTGGAATAAATTTATTACTAGTAGATTCAAAAGAAAGTTGACACCTGAACAAATTTTTATTCCGCTACTTAGTAGCTCATTCAATTAGTTGACTATCTAAACTTCTATCTTGTTGGTTAGGGTTCGATTCTCAAGTTGTTATCCCCTCCCATTTTTCCCTAAATCTAATAAACACAAGAAGATTTGAAGCCCCCTAAATTTAATTAACAGTATCTTCCGTCCCCAGAAGGGCAGAGGAAGAAGTAGAAAGAAGCAATCAGCAAGAAAGTTGGTTATTCCTATTACCACTTATGTACCTCTATTATACAAAGTTAAAAAGTAAAAAAGTGCATGTTGCAGGACCCCTAAAAAGGATGAGAAAAGTGCGGGGGGGGGGGGGGGAGAAGCAAAAAAGCAAAACAAGTTTCAAACTTCTACAGCAAATAAATGTTGATTAAGTGAAGCTTTTACCTTTAACTAATGCAGAAGAGTTCAGGCTTTTACCAACTTTGAGTTGTGGTGCTCACAGCTGATTAGTGTGAATGAGTGTGAAGAAAATGTATTGGTAGTGACATCCGAAACAATAATTTAATACCCAGAGAGAGAGAGAAAAAAAAAACAGAAAAGGAATAAACAAATGGGGAGAAGGGTCACCACCTAGTGTGAAAAAAAATCAAAAAACTTAATAATGTATATTATGGGATGTTTGACTATTAGGGCCTACAGGTACCACGAGGGCGAGGGCCGAGGGTTCATTTGAATCTTCTTAGATTAAAAAAAAGTTACATTATTTAAATTCTTTTATTTCGCATATATTTACTTTTTTATATTAGTAAAAATTTTAATTCCGTGACCTGTGAAATTGTCGTACCAAAACATTAAAAGGGAATAGAAGAGAAGTTTCGTAAGTATGGAAAAGGAGAGGACCGACAGAAGCAAGAAATGGGTGAGGGTTGGCACAAACAAATTTGTCCAAAATAAATAGGCATTCCCACGTGAGTAAGCTTAAATTTGGGATTATACTTTTTGGAGCATTGCACCTTAATTTCATCCATTTCTTTTCATTGACGCATATCAATTATTTCAATTGTGATTACTTTTTATTAGCACATGATTTTGCATAGATTATTGCTTTTATATCAATTTTATTGACGGCTATAAGTCACATCCTTTTTTTTTTTTTTAAATTTAAGTCTTATCTTCTTTTTTTATTTTTGAGGTGGGGGCCTGTAAATATAGGAAGAAGAATGGAATGACATTTATACCCTACATTAAATTAAATGACTAGAGAAATTCAAACAAATAGGCAGAAATTCCTAGGTCCTACCATACATTCCTAAAAACAGCTTATAAGTATCTCTGCCTTCTATTCGAACTTTTAACTTGGTACAAATTATGAATTCTCTTTTATAAAGAATTACAAGTTGTGAAGTTGATATCTACCTAGGTGATGTATATGAAGAAGTTTAACTTATTGGTCGATGTATAAAATAAAAGGGAAAATTGTATATAATAACAAATTAATAACCTAAAATAAATAGAGTAGCTAGGGTTGATTTAATTGTGCTCCATAGCAAACGTTTGCGAAAAATTGTCAGGCGCCTCTCTCCCAAATATCTCGCTCGCCACTCTCCTCCAATGTCTCGCTCGCTTCCTCACTTTTTATATAAACACAAGCGTATAAAAATTGTTTTTAATTGTATAAAGCAGAGAAATTAATTTTGTTTTTTAAAAATACTATAAAGTTCAAATTTTTATTTTTTCACCCCTGTCCCCTGCCCCACACCCACTACCATCCCAAATAAAAATTATTTTTAAAAAATATTTTCAATTTCATAGATTATTTTCTACTCTAGTAAAAATAAAAGATGTCTCTCAAAAACATTTTTTATTTATAAATCAAACACAAAATCATTTCCGAAAAGTATTTTACTCACCAACCAAACATGAGAAATAAGTCCAAAATTTACTGTTTTTCTAGGAAAACATTTTCCATGGAAAAATTTCCTTAATGCCAAACACACCCTGAGTTGAAAGACTTATAGTTTTGTTAATTAAATGATACTATTTTATTTGACGTTTTTAATAGTAACTATACTAGAAAGAGGTCTCTAAAAGAGGGTGTGTTAACTTTGCCACAAAGGTTTAAAATCTGAAGAAATGGAGGGAGTTAAGGCTCAAAGTGATTCTTGAGTTTTTATATGGAGCACTAGTAGTCCGTCATGTTTGCAATATTGGTGCACTTTTGGTCCTCCTCCAAAATTTTACCTATTTTTTAACATTGATTTTATCCATAACCTATGTATGGGATGTGCAATCGTCATTTTATATATTTAATAGAAATAACAACTCTATATGAAAGTATGTGAGAAGAAAAATACTTTGTTTTGTTTAGTAGAAATCGTATTGCAGGTAAAGTCAAGAGGTTCATCAATATAATTTCACGTGCAATAGTACAATTTTTTCTTTTCCTGCAAAGTCATATGTTAAGATGTTTTTAGTTTAGCTGCAGTAATATTTCTAGTGAACAAAACAAGTTTTTCTTATCACTTTCTCTCAGATAGAGTTATTATTTCTATTATACATATAAAAAGACGATTGGACATTCCTTATATAAAATTTTAGACAAAATTGATGCTAAAAAATAGGCAAAATTTTATGGGAGGATCAAAAGTGCACCAATATTACAAACATGAGGGATTATTAGTGCTTAATGTGAAAACTCAAAGGATCATTTTGAATCTTAACCCAAAGTTGAGGGACTATTTTGAGCCTTTACTCAAAGAAATGAAACTTTTTTAACTCTTTCTTATTCTATTAATTTAAGCTTTGATGGACAACTTCTTTTAAACTTGAAATTAACATAACCCAACAAATAATATTATAATAATGATTTCCCTAGAAATGAAAGAGACAAGTCATATACGTAATAGAATAAGCTAGCATGGAGCGTATGGCTAGCTATGCTTATCGTGTTGATATAAGTTTTCTTGGGACAGTAATCTAATCTTATGAAAAGAATATAAAAGGAAGTGTTGTAGTAAGGCTACATATATAATTTTGGTCAAATATTTAAACAGATTTCTAAACTTGTTAGGTTTTTTCTCTCAGGTATCTCAACTATGTTATGTTTCTATTGAATCATTGAATCACCTATAATATATTTCTTTTAAACACCGTTAGCTGATGTGAAATCAGATTTTGCGAGAGATATTGATAGAGGATACATATGTTGTTCCAAAACTCATTAGTTCAATTGATAGTGAAAACGTTCGAGAATAATTGTGTTTTACTTCAAATCATTTGAACACATTAGAAAACAAATGAGACTTTGTTGGAATTTTGACCCCCAAATTTGCCTAAGGAACAAGTATATTCTATATGTTTCTTTGCAGATTACATCAGTTACGTTTTGTGAAGCAAATAAAATAATGACACAATATTTTATCGTGGAAAACCCCAACTCATAAAGGGTAAAAATCAGGACCTACAGCTCTATAGGATTTAACTCCACTTTATTAAACTCTGAACCTCAACAAAAGATTACAAGCCTATTTAACCTAAGGAATTATAAACTCTAATTCCAAGCTAAGAAATTATAAACTCTAATTCCTAGCTAACCAAGACAAAAACCCCCAAGTTAAGTCTTCTACCGTCCGTCAAGTTTCTCAAACTTGTTAGACGAATCCTACACACACACTCGATTGTAATCTAAACTCTTAATTACAATCTTACAACTTTTCCTTACAAATGAGCAACACTCCCAAGAAACTCTCAAAACTCTCTCAAACCTGATCTTCTCTCTATGTAAGTGCACAAATCTTTCTTATGAAAATAGCTCCCTATTTATAGATCAGAATTTCAACAACTCCTTGTTTGATTCAACTTCTTCTTTGCCTCTACAAAACCTTGTTGAACTCAATTTGGACTTCCTTTTGTCTTTGCCGCAACAAAAACTTACGCTTCTTTCCTTTTAAACTATGCCGCCTCAAACTATTTCCTTAAACAAGTAGGAAACAATTTTCCTTCTTTGTCTTGACCGCCTCAAACTATTTCCTTAACCAAGTAGGAAATAGTTTTTCCTTCTTTACTTAAACCTAGTCGAACCCAACTTGGGTTAAGTAATAACTTCTACAAACACGCTTTCTAATTTAACTTGGATTCATCAAAGACGTGTTACTGCCTGCGACATGTTACTGCCTGTGTCTTTGCCGTTATACAACTTGTCTTCCTATGTTACTGCATGTGTCTTTGCCGGTACACAACTTGTCTATATGACTTATCTACGCAACTACGACATATTACTACCTGTGTATATACAACTTTGTCATAGTTCAAAACAACTTCTTTTCACAATTAACTATACAAACTATTTTCCTTAAATAAGAAAAACTCTACTGAAACTTATTCCGTCTTCGACTTGGTTAGCACAACCTATCACGTTAGCAGCACAACCTATTCTACGTACTTTGGCAATCTTCAAAATAATCAGCACTTCTAGCGTCCGACAGACTAACACACAGTTTGTCTTCATCCCTTCAATCAAAATCATTACAATACGAACATAATTGAAGACATTTACAGTAGAAAAGTCTATCAAAATCCCAAGAATTGTTTAGACATCCAATTGGTTAATAACTGAAAAGTTAAAAAATAGAGACATAATACATAAATATGACCTATAGCTTGACATTAGTTGATAATTATGACCCTTGACTTTGGATGTACACAAGTAGACACTTAAACTTGTATGCAAATGAACAAGTAGACACATGTGTCCTCCGTGATACGATACACGCAGGACACAAAATTCCCATGTAGGGTGCCATGTAAGACAAATGTGTCTGTTTGTTCAATTTTATACAAGTTCAAGTGTCTACTTGTGCACATCTAAAGTCAAGGATCATAATGCAAACTGATGCCAAGTTAAAAGTCATGTTCATATATTATACCAAAAACAAAAGTTACCTATAAACAAACAAATAAAATGGAAGTAAATCGCACATGTGAAGTACCATGATTTTAATTATTAGTCGATAGAAATATAAGATGTTGCTTAATTATATAGCTGTAAAAGCTAATTTATGAATCTCTCCTCAAATTCCAAAATCTTATCCCAACTAAACAGTAGAAATTAAGTATTAATTTCAATTAATAGAAAAGCATTCAGCAACCAAGTGGAGAATTTGGTATGTGTTGGTTCTTCTTTTGGAAAAGAAAGAAATGGACTAATGCCAAATAATAATATTTAAAGTAAAATAGCAAGTTACTTTATGATTTTCAGTTATCACTCACAAACTGTTTAATTTAATCAGGGATGGAAGTATTTATTATAATTGCTAGAAATGGAAACTCTTTTCCACTAAAAGAAGGGAAATAAGAAATGATCACCTCTCTTCTGGACACAAGTCATTTTCCCTCACAATTAGTCTTTTAACTAAGTATTTAGAGTATTCTAAGATTTATGAATATTGTGACAAATTTAAAATTCGTAAGTTTAGATTCTATCTTCTGACCCATCAAACCAATAAACAGATTTGAAATAATAAAAAACATATATTTGATGAATATTCTTCAATTGCACAATTTCAGCCAAAGAAAAATCTATATTCTTAAGTAGTTAGTTTTATTTTTTGAATAATACTCGAAAAGACATTTCTAAAAAATATCTTGGCAAGGAAACAGAGAGGTTTTAGCTTTGCACCACATAATTGCTTTATTATTATAACAAACCACATGGATGAAGACTTGTCTAAAATTTTATACCACAAAACCATAAAAAAAATCCAAAATCAGTCTTTATTTCCCTCAACAAGGTCTCTCTCCTCTTTCATTTTGGTGGAAATATTAAGTGGCCAAACTCGTAGATGAAGTACTTTTTCTAATATAAACTATGAAAAAATATTTAGCATTTTATCACAATTTTTATTGATAAGTTTGGAAATATATTATTTTTTGTCGAATTATTTTCTGGCTGTGTTCTGGACTACGTTGTAAAGTGTATGCCATTTAATTTATTTTGAATGTTCTTTTTTTTGTTTTTGTAGGCTAGTCAATTTCAAAATATCCTAAACCTCATGTTATGGTATTTTGTTTGTTCCATTTACTGCCCCACGAAGAAACCACAAAACCGTACTGTGATTATTTTTTTAAAGATTTTATTATTTAATGTATCTTTATTTAGTTGAAATAGCAGTTTAATATTATTAAATATAGATATATCCTTTTTTTATGTGAAGATGACTTATTATTAAAGTTTCAATACTTAATAATCACCACGAGTTATCTTTGTACAATTACTATGCAAAACACTATTAATAGTGCCACTAATAATTACCTCCAAAACCTTACAAACTCTATTATTATTATGATTCACAATCATCATCATTATCATTATTAATTACTATAATCGTGTTACCATCAATGATCATAATCGTTACAACCAAGATGTACACACCGACTATACCCTTATAAAATCCATCGTTTATCTCAACCATCATCATGTTATATTACTAAAATTACTTGTTATTACCATCACCAATTAACTTCACCTTTATTGTTTGACAATCACCATTATTAACTAACATGATCACCAGCTATTAGATTAACACCAATTACTCCCATCACTTTATAACCTAAGATGAATAGAATATTTAAATTGTGGTTTATTAATTTCTTCATTTGAGGAAATAAAAACTATATAATTAGATGTAAATATAACATCTTGACATTTAAAGACATTTGAATTAAAAAGAAACAATCCTTTAATTATACAAACTTCGTCGTTTCCTCTTTTTTAGACCACTAGATAGAGTCCACTATCGGGTTAATTTGGATTCTCCTACATATAAGCCTAAAAAATACTACGTATTATTTTTTGAGGGTCAAGTCTCAAAATATTTTTTTAAAAAAATCTAGTTTGATTTGGTACGAAATTTAAAAAAATAAAAATAATCTTTAATATTATAATTTTAAATTAAAATTATATAAATATACAAAATTATTCTTTAATTTTGTGATTAAAAAAAATTAAAATTAAAATATTAAATTTTTTTTTTTTTTAAGTAGACTAAAAAATAGCAATGCACGGACAGTTGAAGTATAAGAAAGAAAAAGATGCATAAGTCAAGCAGCTAAAAGAAAATATCCACCATTTATGAGTGAACAAGAGTCAAAGATCTGGCTGAGCTTAGTCATACAAAGAAGCAACTATGAGAAGCCACCTGGCCATGGAATCTACATCATTGGTGCTGCTTAATGCACCATGGATTGGTTCTCAATCTTCCTCTGCCCCACCACCACCACCCTCACTATCACCCACAAATTTCCACTTCCTTTTCAAATGCCTAACTAACAAACATTGGCCTAATTAACAACTCCTATATATCATCTAACTTCTTTTTTTCACTGAATCATATATTACTTGTTTGGATATCAATCTTCCTTGCCCCACCACCATCCTCACTTTCACCCACAAATCCCACTTTCTTTGGCCTAATTAACAATTTTTCAATAAATCTTCTTTTCACTGAATCATACATACATTGGAAGAAAAACTCAAATCCTCTTTTCTTGAACTGGGGTTCAAGTAAAAGATGTATTCAACTGTGTTTTACACTTCCGTTCATCCTTCCACTTCAGTTTTATCAAGAAAGCAGCTACCTTTATTGATTTCCAAGGACTTTTCTGCAGAGTTATATCATTCTTTACCTTGTAGGAGCTTGGGAAATGGGCATATCAACAAGGTTAAAGGAGTAAAAGTAAAAGCAACACTTGCTGAAGCTCCAGTTACTCCTACAGAGAAGAGTGACTCTGGGGTTAACGGTGATTTGAAGGTTCCACAAAAGAAGTTGAAAGTACTTGTTGCGGGTGGTGGGATTGGTGGGTTAGTGTTTGCTTTGGCAGCAAAGAAAAAGGGGTTTGATGTGTTGGTGTTTGAGAGGGATTTAAGTGCTATCAGAGGAGAGGGACAATATAGAGGTCCAATACAGATACAGAGCAATGCATTGGCTGCTTTGGAAGCAATTGATTTGGATGTTGCTGAAGACATCATGAATGCTGGCTGCATCACTGGTCAAAGAATTAATGGCTTGGTTGATGGTATTTCTGGCAACTGGTAAATTCACATCACTATGATTTCTTTGTGCTAATTTGGTGCTTGTTTGCTTGTTCGAAGAGAAACTCTTCGTGTTATTTAACAGTAACAATCATACACAAGCTTTTACCAAGGATAATTGAAGAAAATAATGAAATACTTGGTCTTTTAGAAAATTATACTGAAATTAGTTGAGGGAAAACAATTCATTTAGTCAAAAGTTTATTGAGTCATAGTGTCGAGCTTATTCCCAAAAAGGATCCATCTTTACCTTCAATCAGATTGATAAATTGGTCTTTTTATTGTATGAGCAGCTTTATTGTGAGAACAGTTCCTTTTTAGTTCTTGAACTGCACACAGTGACAATAGTTGGTTTTCAGGTATTGCAAGTTTGATACGTTCACTCCAGCAGTGGAACGTGGACTTCCAGTGACAAGAGTTATCAGTCGCATGACTTTGCAGCAGATCCTTGCACGTGCTGTTGGGGAGGAGATAATTATGAATGAAAGTAATGTTGTAGACTTTGAGGATGATGGACAGAAGGTATCTGGCTATCTGCTATACTCAGAATATCAAGAAAGATTAGAACTTTTGTTAGTTTCATTTAAGATTGTGTCGATCAGTGTCAATGGTAGCTAATTGTTGTGTCTTATAAATGAATTTTCATTATAGCTTCTCATGTTTGTGTGAAATCAGGTTAGTGTGGTTCTTGAGAATGGACAACGATTTACAGGTGATCTTCTGGTTGGTGCTGATGGCATAAGGTCTAAGGTATTCAAACAGTCTCATTCTATTTCCTTCCAATATTGCTACTTGTGTTGATTACAAGGATAGAATAACTTGTTCATATGTTACTTTGAGATTGTGGTCCATGTTAAAAAAGTATGAGTCTTTGTTGGTCAATTCGGCTTGGTTTAGAAGATCTCAAACATTGGTGTTTATTGTAGGTACGGACTAATTTATTCGGACCCAGTGAAGCTACTTACTCTGGCTACACTTGTTATACTGGAATTGCAGATTTCGTTCCAGCTGATATTGATACAGTTGGGTATGATATTCTTACTTATCGGATTGTGTTTTCCCTCTTCATGTCCTTAGCTGGTCCCCTTATGTTCATGCTATGTTGTCATAGTAAAGGTTAAATTCAGATTTCTTTTCTGAAGGTATCGCGTCTTTTTGGGCCACAAACAGTACTTTGTTTCTTCAGATGTGGGGGGAGGCAAGATGCAGTGGTATGCATTTTACAATGAACCAGCTGGTGGTGCGGATGCCCCAAATGGTAAGAGTTTTTAGGCCGTTTGTAGTTCAGGATATAAACGTGCTTACTAGAAGACGTTTCTGAATGCTTGACTTGTTAAGTAATGTCTATATAACCCAAGGGGTTTCTCGAGGATTTTCCTTGTTGAGACCTGATTATAGTGCTGCAATAAGGTAAAGAAGAAGTCAAGATTAGAATGAGATAGATTCAATGAATTGTGAGTTGGAAAGTTTTGAATTGAAGTGCTGATTCATGCATAAACTAACTTTTGGTAAGCAGTTGCACTCTTACTCATCTAATTCATTTCTGAAGAGTTTCAGAGAATGATGCACCACAATTCTTTGTTTCTACTCATAGATGTGAGGTCCTTACTTCATCACAGAAATTGTTTATTAACTTGTAGATGAAAGGCATGTCTTATTATATCGTTGTAGTAGTACCAGTTTGGATAGAAGAATCACAAACTTTTGGGGGGTTGGCACTGCATGAGATGAGTATGGTATCATGACACTTTAAATTGCCACTATGATGCTCAAGAGGTTAGGAAATATTTGTAGTCATATTGTCATTACATTGGTTGTTCAATAGTTTTTCTGTTCATGCTGCAGGTAAAAAGGAAAGATTGCTTAACATATTTGGGGGATGGTGTGACAATGTTATAGACCTATTAGTTGCCACAGATGAAGATGCAATTCTTCGTCGTGACATCTATGATAGACCGCCAACCTTTAGTTGGGGAAGAGGTCGTGTTACATTGCTTGGGGACTCCGTCCATGCTATGCAGCCTAATTTGGGTCAAGGGGGATGCATGGCCATAGAGGTACACTCTTTATAGTACCTTTTTTACTTCACTTAATTAACATGGTGTTATTGGTCGATTCTATCCCTTAGTCCCTTCTTTCTAAGAACTAAGAAGTAGGGTATTATTGTTATGTTGTGTAAGCCACTGAATGTTTCCTTTTACAACTACAGGATAGCTATCAACTAGCACTGGAACTTGAAAAAGCATGTAGTCGAAGTGCAGAGTCTGGAAGCCCTGTGGATATCATCTCATCTTTAAGGAGGTAATCCATTATTTATTGTCTCAAGTGCTCTATAGTGGTTGCTTGAATACACGCTGCGACTTCTTGAGAATTGAGAAGTCATTTAAAATTGGCTGAAGTCTTAACTTCACCCTACCACCAGCCAAGAAAGCCTGCTTTAAATGCCTAAATGAAGATGAATTGACTTGAACAGCTTCTGTTTCTGCCAGTTAGCTGATCCTTTTATGATTTTCCGTATTCACAGCTATGAAAGTGCTAGAAAACTTCGAGTTGGAGTCATCCATGGACTGGCTAGAATGGCTGCAATCATGGCATCTACTTACAAGGCTTATCTTGGCGTCGGACTTGGTCCACTATCAGTATGGAAATCTGTCTTTCTTTGAAATATGAGTAGCTAAGTTGTCTGATTTAGCAGAGCTCTTCTTATGATATGGATTTCTATTGTTTTTTGCAGTTTTTGACGCAGTATAGAATACCACATCCTGGAAGAGTTGGTGGAAGAGTTTTTATTGACTTGGGAATGCCTCTGATGTTAAGTTGGGTTCTAGGAGGCAATGGGTAGGGAATATGCAAGCCTTTTCTTGGTTCAATATTTTAAACATGATCTTGGTTTTACTTACGTGATCAGCCTATAGCTGAAGCCATATATTTATTTTTACTTCTAATGCTTCTTGCGGTGAACCCTTCCTTTTATCACAGTTCAATGATACATGATTATTCTGTTGATTCTGTTTAGTCAGAACTTTTACTCGAAATTCTTTTATTGTACCTAAGCTTCAAATTATTAGTTCTTTTTTATTTGGAAAAATTAGAAGTTGAGCTATCCCTCATCCTCGATGAGTTCAATGGATTCTTGGAAGTTGATAAACTAAGTCGTTTGACTCGGCTTTTTTTTTCTTGCAGGGACAAGCTTGAAGGCAGAATAAAACATTGCAGGCTATCTGAGAAAGTATGTAGACTTAAGGAATTATGCACATAAAAAAATTGTAGTTTCCATTGTTACATAATTAACAAGTATGAATTTATGGGAGTATTAATACACTGTATTGTGGTGATGAAGGCAAATGACCAATTGAGAAAATGGTTTGAAGATGATGATGCTTTAGAGCGTGCTACTGATGCAGAGTGAGTTTGACAAGCATAATCTTTACAAATTTCAATTATATGTATGTCCTGTTTTTCTAGTTTGCTTGCTAATTTTGATGCTTAATTTTTATCTTTCAGGTGGTTACTTTTACCTGTGGGGAATGGCTCTTCTGGTTTAGAAGCTACTGTTTTAAGCAGAGATGAGGATGTCCCTTGCACTGTCGGGTATGCTTTTAGGTTATGGTTTATTGGATTTAAGATTGTTCATAGCTGACTGTCACGTCTTTGTGGCACATAGTTTAAAAGATTTAAATAGTTCAAGTCATTTATTACTTAACTCTCGACATAATCATACACTATGGTGCATCAGTTGCAAATATTTCACCATCAATCTCCTCTAATTTACACATACAATCCATGCGCATACTTTCAAAACTGTGAACCAGACAAGAAATGAATTTCACTTGGCTGTAAAGGGAGAATGTATAACGCGATATTGTTTTATTAGAATAGTCACTGACAATCTTTTGGTTTCAGGTCCGTCTCACACACAAACATTCCTGGAAAATCAATAGTTTTACCTTTGCCACAGGTGATTGCCATATTATTCTATAGCTAAGTATCCTGGACCTTCTTCTGGTGAATGCATGATTGAATTGTCAAATTTCTTTTTTAATCTCAGGTATCTGAAATGCACGCCCGGATATCATGCAAAGACGGAGCTTTTTTTGTAACTGATTTACAAAGTGAACATGGTACCTGGGTTACAGAGTAAGTTCCATGTATTCCTGTATACAACTCTACTATTAGATATCCCATTTTCTGAAAACAATAATTACGATTGATCTGCGTTATCATGTAGTAATGAAGGCAGAAGATATCGGACGTCTCCAAACTTCCCTACACGTTTTCATCCATCAGATGTTATCGAATTTGGTTCTGATAAGGTGAGATTCATCAAAGTATCTTCTCTTAACGCGAAACTTTGGCATTAGCATTATTCTTTTAAAACCATCATGTGCAGGCAGCATTTCGTGTTAAAGCAATGAAATTTCCACCAAAAACTTCTAAAAGGAAGGAAGAGCGCGAAGCAGTGGGGGCAGCGTAAAGCTTGGCCTGATATAAACGGGAGAACTGTACAGCATTTTATAGCAAACATCAGGCATTGAGCATTTTAAGCATAGCTAATTTTGTATACTGTAGGTTTTAGAAAAGATCGATAAACAAGACACCAGGGAAGAAAATACAGAGATTATTTGGCTTTCTCCTAAAGAAATCTGGAGAAAGTCATGGACATCGTCTCTTATTCTACCATTGCTAAAAATATATTACTTCTCTATGTATATACAACTATAGTCTAGTTCCTACTTCATAAATATTTTCGTATAACAAGTCTTCAATTTCAAAAATGAACTGCTAATTTAAAAAAATAAATTATATGCTCCAATTCCGAAGTTTATGTTAGTAGTTGACTGACATTGGAAAAGCTTAGACCATTGTCCAATGTCCATATTGCACAACATACTTGGTTTACACAGTTAAATTCGTGTTGGATTTTGCCGTATTAGGAATTTTAGAAGTAATTTTGGTGAGATTTAATTTATGTTATATTTAATAAAAATATTAATAAGTATATTTTTTCTTCAGAAGTTTTTCTCGGAAAAAAACTCTTCCGATTTTTTTTTTAAAAAAATAGTTCTAATGCTTTTCAGAAATATTTATTATTTTCACCCGCTTAGACAAATAAAAAAAAAACTTTTTTGTAAGCAAGGAAAAAAAGGACTTTTGAGTTTCTTAAAAGTTGGCCGGTAAAATAAGCTACGTTCAAAAAAATCAATTATCCAGGAAATTCAAAATGGTATAACAAGTAAAGAAAATTACAATGTACCGTTTTTTACATTTGAATTCTAGATAGCTAGATGATTAGTTTGAAGAAGGTTATTTAAATTTCTTAAAAAATAATAATTAAGTCTAACTCATACCCCCAAAATTTAGCTCAAGAGGGAGGAGTAAAATTAGGTCTTAGATCTAACTCACACCCCAAAAGTTAGCTCAAATGGAGGAAGATTGTCTTAACCCTTATAAGGAGTTTACCTATCTCATTTATCATCGATGTGGGACTTTTGTCGTTCTTTAACACCCCACCTCACGCCTAGTGCTTAGCATCTGGTGTGTGGACAATTTTTGATTTTGGGGCCCTAACATCGGGTGAGACGGGCCCTACTTTGGTACCATGTGAAATTAGGTTTTAGGCTTAACTCACATCCCAAAAGCTAGCTCAAAGGGAGAAAGATTGCCCAAACCTTATAAGGAGTCCACCCATCTCATGAATGATCAACCTGTAGCACCTTCATCAGTAGCCCCCTCTCTCAGAAGGACTTCCAGAACCATCAAGGAGCCTTCTTGGATGCTGGACTACACCATCTCCACAAAGAAAAACAGTATTAAACATCCTTTGGCCAACTATCTGTGTTATGACAATACAACTCCTTGCTATAAGAGTTACTTGAGCAAGTTCACTATTCCTATTGCAGAACCAAAATGCTACAGACATGCCGCAAAGGATGAGAGATGGATCCAAGAATGAAACAGGAAATTCAAGCTCGTGAAGATAACAAAACTTGGCTAGTTATTGACTTACCAATAGGGATGAATATTCTTAGCTCAAAATGGGTGAATAAAGTCAAATATAAGGCCAATGGTGAGGCAGAGAGATTTAAAGCCAGGCTGGTGGCAAAAGGATATAGCAAGCAAGAAGAATTGGATTACCATGACACATTCTCACCAGTTGCCAAGATGGTGACTGTAAGGTATGTGATTGTATTGGCTGTATCAAAAGGATGAAACTTGTATCAAATGGATGTTTATAATATCTTTCTTCAAGGTGATCTAGATGAAGAAGTGTACATGGAAATGCTTGAAGGTTTTAGACAACCAGGAGAAATCAAAGTGTGCAAATTACTTAAATCATTATAAGGCCTTAAACAAGCTTCTAGGCAATGGAGCTTGAAGCTCACAAATGCTTTATTGGCCACTGGTTTTACCCAATGTGCTCATAATTACTCCTTGTTTACACTAAGAAGAGGTAAAGCTTTGGTCCTTATTCTTGTTTATGTGGATGATTTGCTGATTACAGGAAATAATGAACAATTTATCACTGAAGCCAAGAACAGTTTGCATAAGGAGTTTAAGCTAAAAGATTTGGGTGAGCTCAAACATTTTCTGGGAATTGAGGTTCTCAGATCTCCCAAAGGTGTTGTTTTGATTCAAAGGAAGTATATTATAGAGCTTATTGCAGATTCAGGGCTTACTGGTGCAAAACCAACAACCACTCCCATTGAATTCAACGTGAGACTTACTTCAGTAGAACATGACTTAGTAACTGCTATACTGAAGATGAGGTTCTACATGACATTTCTCCTTATCAAAGATTGATTGGGAAGCTTACCTATGCAACCATTACAAGACCTGACATCAGCTATGCAGTTCAAACTCTTGGCCAATTCATGCAATCTCCCAAGAAGTCAGTTACTAAAGTAGTCAGATATTTGAAAGGCACAATAGGTCAAAGGTCTGGCTACAAGCTAAACCTGCCAATATGCTCACCTGTTGATGTGACTCTAATTGGACATCTTGCCCCAATACAAGAAGGTCCATTACGGGATATGTAGTCAAGTTTGGTGAATCATTGGTGTCTTGGAAATCTAAGAAGCAGCAAACTGTCTCAAGGAGTTCAGCTGAAGATGAATATAGAAGCATGGCTTCAGCTGTTTCTGAAATCACTTGGCTGCTAGGCCTTTTCGCAGTACTTGGTGTCTCAATTCACATGCTTGTTACCATCTTTAGTGACAGTAAATCAACAATCCATTTATCAACCAACTCAGTCTTCCATGAGAGAACCAAGCACATTGAAATAGATTGTCATTTTATAAGAGATAAGATCAAGTCAGGCATGGTTGAGACTGTTCATGTTCCTACACGGCAACAGGTTGCAGATCTACTGACGAAGGGATTAAGTCAAGCTCAACATTCACATCTTCTAGCCAAGCTTGATGTGTTCAATGTTATGCACCCTCCAGCTTAAGGGGGTGTGTTCGAGTGTGCATTATTGTATAATCAGTTTTTATTGTTTACATTCAAATGCTAGTTAATTGGTTAGTTAAATGTGTGAGCTGGCAATATAATTAGTTTTGAGTTAGTTAGTCAGGTCATTTTGGTGTGATCCTTCTAGATTCTTCTAAATTGATTTCCCCATCTATAAAGCATTGTATCTTCATCATATTGTAACAGATTTCTCAATACATGAAATAAAATGTTGGGTTTTAAAAAGAGTGAATGGAAAATGAAGAGTTGCAATTTTTATGAAAAGTTGTTACTTTTATGGAAAATTGTGACTTTTATGAAAGGTGACGACCTTTTCGAAAGATTATAACTTTTCCAAAGGTTTGTGACATTTCCGGTAAGGCACAATAAGAATATTTTCGCACTAATCTTTGTTTTCTATAAATTGAGGGATTTCCGCTCATTTTAAAAATAGAATTTTTGGACTTCTTCTTGTACTACTAAATCTAGTATTCTAAGTGTACTTTATTGCCGTTGAATGGCTCGCTGACACCAGCGTTTTGGGTATCAATACACTGGTGATTGAGATCATTCTATCCTGGGAGGACATATTCCAAATCAAACCTCGTATACTAGAGGAGAATAATTTCCTTAAGGGGACAATGTGCATTCAGTGAGCTTGATCTTCTTTCATTTTTTCCAAATTCTGATATGTGTTACAAATTTTAGATTTCTGAAATAATTTCTGTTCTTTTGTTCTTCACTTGTTCATTAAACCTTCGTAACTTCGTGTTTCTACAAAGTTTGTTGGAATCAGTAAGATTCTTTAAACACAGATTAACAACAATTCTTTTTTAAGAAAATATTTCATATATTTTTTTTCTAATCTGTTTCTGTTTCGTGTTTCTCTACTAGTTTTAATTTTTAAGTTGTGAAAATGTTCTTAAACTTTGATGTCTTACCAAGTTATTCAAAGTTTTGTTCTAAGTATGTTAGGAATACAAAATGAACAACGTAAAATTCTCTCCCCTCTTCTCTAATTGAGTTTCTAGTTTTTCTCACTTTCTTCTTTTTCATTGTATAAATGTCGAGATTTCTAAGATGAGAAAGACCAAAAAAAATCCATTCAATAATTCTTTTTGTAATATACTAGAGGGCGAGTATTTATAGCGATACTTCTATTATTGTTGCCATATTTATGTAAAAATCATATTGGATTAGAGTTTAATCTTTCTTTATTAGTAAAATAAAAGCTAAAAATAAATTTTTAATGAGTAATTTAGTAGAAGTTATTACATTTTACTTCTGCTAATTTGTCCACGAAAACAGATATCTTATTTTGTAATATAATTAATAGCATATGAACTCTAATAATTAGTTAAGATTATTGATATAATATAATGATCCGACTTACTTATTAAATGAATATAATGAACATTTATGGTAAAATGTTGACGTTAGATTGATTTGGTAAAATTAATTTGTAACTATACTTTAAATGAAATATTTTATGAAATATTATTGGAAAAAGGGTCTGATATACCGCTCAACTTTGTCATTTGGAGCTGATATACCCCTCCTTATAAAAGTCGCTCATATATGTCTTTACTGTTATACAAACGGCTCACATATACCCCTACCGTTACAAAATGGCTCACATATGCCCTTCATTTAACGGAAGTTAAAAATTAGTTTTAAATTTATATTTGTTACTTCTAATTTTTTTAAAAAAATTATTTAGGCGTATATATGATTCTTCTATCAAAGTTCAAGGTATATTTTAATTTTTTTCATACATAAATTATTTTTTGACTTCTTTTATTATAATTATTTGAGTTTCTTATTCTTATTTTGTTTTTTTCTTTCATTCCTTAGTTTAAAGAAAAAAATTTAAACTATTCTTTTTCTGTGTATTGTAATTTAATTTCGTATTCGAAAAAAAATTTGGTCATCTACAATAAGTTTTACAAGAATATTAGTGAAACATAAATAAATTTGATTATCAAAATAATAATTATAAATTAGTCATTGAAATAAAAAAAAAGTCAAAAAAAATATGTTTGACGAGGATTAAATTTACTCATATGGGATTATATTTTTTAGAAAAAAATAATAAAAATTTAAATTAAAATTATTATTATTTTTAATTTCCTTTAGAGGAAAAGAGTATATGTGAGTCATTTGTCTACAAGTAGAATATATATGAGCCACTTTTATAACGAGGGGTATATCAGCTCTTAATGACAAAGTTGAGGGGTATATGAGACCCTTTTCCCAATATTATTCTTATACTATAAGATATTTGTTACATTTAGAAGAACGGTCGCAGCGCAAAAAAAGTTCCTTCAAGTAGTCTACACAAAACAACAGAAGTGCTCAATTTTCCAAATTTGAAGATATGCCCAATTTTCATTTCTTCATGTCAGAACTGCAGAATTTTTTCGAAAAATATCTCTAATATAGTCAGCTCAATTTTCTTTTTCATCACACTGTTTTAAAAATAACAAGTTTTTTATTTCATCATACTACTAAGGGGCAAGCCTCTTTAGCATGGTCACGTAGCTTTTGGTATCTATTTCATCATACTATCGAGGGCATTAGAGGTGTAGCCCATATTAAAAGTTTAATATTATAAATCTCCTTCTGCTTTTATATCGTTAAGTTGTCAATTAATTTTATTAGAGATTCACTTGCTTTAATTAGTATTTGTACTATTCAGCAGACTACGAACATAACTAACTTTGTAAGAAAGAAAAGTTGTTTGCAAACATTTCACGGACCAAGAAACAAACAGAGGCCACTCTCCACCGTTTCTTCAGACATCAAGACAAATTTCATTTAATGCTCCATTCCCTTACTATTTTATCCCCAGAGATTAAAAAAACTGTAAAAATGAAATGATAACAGATCAACGCCACATATAATCGAATTACTAGCTTTACTAGTAACAATTATACTAAAATATTTTTGAAGTTCAATTTCTTTGTGTATTTTTTTAGCTAATTCCACTAAATAAATATCATGTGCATGACTATGATTCGAGCTAGGCAAAGATAAGATTGTGTCTATTTTATCTAGTCCACCTACTTCCATCCAACTATTCAAAAAATCATCAAATAAGTGAATTTATATATTCTTCTCTCTTATTCTAAGTAAGTATGTAAAAATCAGGTGAAGGAGATTTGTAAAATCCGGTGGTCAAAAGAGGAAAACCTCGTTTTGTCACAATAATTAACAATTGAATTAATTGCATGTCCAGAATTGAATTAAATATGGGAGACACGTTAGGGGTTGTACATCATCAGAAGGCAGTATGGCACATGATGATCACCATTCTATGACATGTGATGAAACCCAACGGTCGGTTTCAGATTCAGTTGCTGACCGTTGCACCATTTACTACTCATAATCATTCAACACATCTATTTATTCATGAATAAATAACAAGAAATCATTTTAGTTTTATTTTTTCTTGTCTCAAATTAGTTTGATTCGGCATGCAGATAATTTCATTACTTAAGACTTTAAAATAAGTCATAAATATTTGTGTGACTAAAAATCATTTCATCAAGAATAAATTGAGGTAATTTTCGCCCTAAAATTTGAATGTAAGTGAATTTAATATTCATGTATATATATAATTAAAAAGTTAATATTTATAATCTACCTGATATAATTTTTTAACCAAAAATATTAATTGATACCTCTAAAAAAATTGGCTCGCCATCAAAATTTCCGTTTATAGATAGATTATAATAACTTAGAAATCAGGACACATAAAGTACTTGTGTTTAGAATTTACATTTCTCTTCTGATATGGGTAATTCAAAATTAATTACTACTACATCAATTATGTAATTCATGCTATATAAATACAATTTCCATTTTTAACAATAGAGGTAAACTTTGTGTGTGCATAAATAATTTGAGTTAATTATTTGAAAATAGGTAGCGAATCCGCACTTAGATTGGGTCAAGCAAGTGTATCTCACCCCCGCGACCAACGGCTCCTACCCTACTTGACTCGTCATATTTTTCTCTTCATCGTTTAATTATAGTCTTTGAAAGGATTCCTTTTGTTTGGTTAGAAGACCAGTCAATTTCAAATTTAGTCAAGTACATGATAGTAGTCTCACATATTATGTCTTTGAAAGCAATAGTTATATTTTTCATTGTTTAGAGGATTTTTTCTAAGTTACTATAAGCTAATGAACATCTCCTTTTATTATGACATGATATAAGCAATGATTATTGAGGAGCCTTTTGGAATAGGCTTCCTCTCGAAGCAAGTAAATGATCACTATTTATGTTTTTTGTCGTGATAAAATGACACACTGATAATTCTACCTGAAAACAAAGAGTGCCCATTTCCCCTAAGGAATAAATGATGATGACACTTGTCAAATAAAAGCTTATAGAAACATTTAGAAAAAAAAATGTTTTGTATAACATCATTACATTTGACAACGAGAAGTTGTTCAGATGATAAGCATTTTTTTTAAGACAATATATTTAAGTCACCCAGAAAACATAAAGATGAAAACTCTTACGGAAGGGTAAAAAGGAAAATACATTTTAAATGATTTAAGGACTAGTAGAGATATATAATCCTAATATTAACAAATCTTTTTGATGCGCTACCTAAAGAATGCCGTTATGGTGTGGTTGATAATAAAGTACCAAATGCAATAATAATATACTATTACAATGTGTAAATATTGGATGCTTCAAAGTGGAAAATGGCCCCTACTAAAATTTTCATGCTTTGGTGAGTTTTAGCCGTTCCTTTGATTTTGTTAAGCTTAGCATTGACTACATCTTATATTCCTTTATCAAAGCTTAACTACAGCTATTGGAGAAAAGAAAAATAAAAATACTTAGCTATACATTCTAAGATGTCATGTTTCAACTTTTCACTCACATTTCATCATCATTTTTTCTAGTTTCTATTGGTACTATGTATATTACTGCATCCATCGAAGTTTTGCTAGCATTGCACCATAGATTATTTAAATCATATTATCAAATTCTTAGGCTCGATCACAGACAAAAAAATAGGATTTGTTAATATAAGGACTAAAACCGCTAATTTCCTTAAAAATCAAGTTAGACAAATACTCTTATTATGAGACAACTAGATAACTTACTTTATTTAGTATTTGTTTGTACCTTGCTAAGTATAGCAACAAAAAAATCAACTAATAAAGGAAATTAATATGTTTTGTAGCATCTAATTAGAATGTCTTGTAATTATAATTTGGCGTAGAAAGGAGATTATACCAATGAGCGTACTATTATAATTACCAAGCTATTGTCTCTATATCATTTATATATGATCGTAACGTACAGCTGACAAAAGACAATTATGTTTGTGCTAGTACAAAGAATCCTTTCAAATGAAATTGTGTTACACTGAAACTGTAATAAAAAAAACAGATTGTTTGGTACATTACATTCACAAATTTTACCATTTTGAATTTGAAAATACTAACAAAATTGTACAAATGTAGAACGTGAAATAAGTCCCCACCATTAGTATTTCCCCACCACAACCACTTATATAAACTATCCATTTTAGACGTACGGTTAGTCCTATTATATCAATCTTACAAGCCAACTCACGTGCAGCTACACTTTTTTAACTGAATTTGCTTGTCTTCTACATTTCTTCCTTTTTGCATTATTGTCTTCAAACATTTGAAGTTTAAAATTCAAATTCTTTTACATATTTTTTTGGTAAGTTCTTTTTGACATGGTTCTCTACCTATTGTTAAACCACTCCCAACTACACAATGCGATAGAAAAGAGGCAACCGCTAATTTTCTCTATCTCAATTTCTAAATCAGTTACTTGAATTTATTTAACAAACTATAGTTTATTTGTCAATCATCAAAACGTCACATGGTCACAATTGAGAACATTTATGAAGGACATTGAGCAAATTCGAAGGGACATTAATAATGGACTTACTATCGTAAAAAGAAATTGTCATTTTTACTATATGTTACTAATAATATTAGTCACTAACTTTATTCGAGGTTCACTTTCAATATTGTTGAGATCAATAGATTTTAGTGGTAGACAATAATATCAAAATAATTTTTGTAAGGATAAGAAATAGGAACATAAAGGTGTCACATCATATATATTCAAAAATCTACGTAATTTATAAACTTTCTAAATTTAAGACAAGTCATTTCTATGACAACAAACGTATCAAAGAAAGTAGATCTGTCATGGGAAAGATGGTGGTGGACATAATTCATATAAATATTTTAATTAGTAAAAGACAAGTTGACTAATTAGTCCGTGGAAACCAAGCAAGCAATCTCTTGTTAAAATCTCATCACTTTGACTTGGATAATGAGTTTTAAGTATAAAAAAGACAAAGTGTAAACAAGGCTAATTTAATATTAGTACAAGTAAACACTATATCTATTTGGTAATTGGAACAAAGAGAGACCTTCCAACACTACAACTAAAAATGAAGAAACCAAGCAATAGAAAAAAAGGGAAAAAGGAAGAAAGAGAGAGCCGGAATAATTGAAGGTTTCAAAAGCAAAGTAGCACCTTGTTGTTGTGTCTCTTAAAAGCCAAACTAGGAGATGTTTTTCAAGTGTCAGCCTTCCTCTGCCCCTATTATATTCAATTCATACAAAAACACTTCCCAAATTCCAAAGTAGAAAATATATGTATAAAGTTTTCGAGTATTATACACATTGCTATCTATCCTTTTCCCACTCTCTAAACTCAAAAGACACTCTACTCTGCCTCAAAAGAATACTCATTCCCTTTCACTTGCTACTTCCTTCCGCACGTACGCGGACTTAGCCCGCGTTAAATTAATTTACGTTAAATTAATTTATGTGTACATCAACTGACCATTGCTGAATAATTAGACACTCGTATGAGTTTTTAAAAAATCCAAATAGAAAGATGTTTATAATTCACTTATTTTTTGAAACTCTAAATTTATGTATAGGCTTTTGTGCATCCCGAAAAAGGGCTAAATGTGGAAGGAGAAAAACTGAAATAAAAGCAGAAATTTATTTACTGAATTTCCTGCCAAAACCAAACATATTTCTCCGCACAATTTGCCAAACAGCACGAGCATACTCATTTATTACACTGACAATTATCCAAACGACGCCGTGGGCTGGCTATCGCTTACCTCGAAAGCAATGCACTGTCCCACGCCCCCACCCCTCTCTACTCTAAATAACTCAAACTTCTATCATAGGCCGTTGATTTGATTCATAGTATTTCCTTAGCTACAAACAATTCAAAAATTAATATTTTCTGATAAAAATCAAATAAAAAATGAAAATTACGATAAATAAATTAAGATAGAGCAATTACGATGCTAAGTTTTCGCAAGGGAGGGGCCTAAAGCAACGTCTCTTTTTCTTCAGAAAGGCACACACGTGCATTACCCCTATTCGAAACCTGTGCCACCTTAATCCTTACCCACTACATTTTATTATTATAAAGTTTTATTTACCAGAACACCTGTAGCTGTCTAACATTTAACATTTTTACCAACAAGTTTTTATATTCCAAATACGGAAAAACAGAGAACTTAATACAATTTCTTCTGATTTTTTCCATATTTCAAATTCTTTGTACTTTTTTAATAATAATACATCAACGCGTATTTGTTTCTCTTCTTTTTTGCGTCTGAATATCAATTGTACCAAAAAAGAGGCATATACCAAACCCGAGGTTTCGAAAATCTAAAAAAGAACATGAAAAAAGGAATCTCGATGTTTGCCGGTAGCCGGTTAACCAATTCTATGAGGATGACCGTGAACGGGTTACCGACTCAGCCAATTTCCCGATTCTTTCCGCTAACTCCGGTGAAAGCTTCTTAGCCGGTTTCTTCTCCTTCTCCGGTCGATAATCAAAACCCAGTGCGTAAGAAACTTCTTCGGAGCTCCACCCGGCTTTACGGAGCGAATCAGAGAACCGATCCGCTTTCACAAGAAGAGCATCCATAACCGCTTGATTATCTAACAATATCATTTCACCTTCGAAGAATCCAGAAGCTGTAACTTGTACAATTTCCTTCACATCCGATTCAGCCCACCCGCCTTCTTTTAAAACCGACCCGATATTATCTACGTACTCGTCGACCCAATTAGGCATTTTGGACTTGGGCATTTCAAAGTACCTTTCCGGTGAGGTTGAACATGACGATGACGAATTTGAGTTCCTCCGCCTTCGATCTACGGCAGCATCGCTCCAGAACTCTACCCAACGCGGCGTCCGACCACCGGAGAGTGTATCGAGACTCCTCCTTGAGAAAGTGGATGATGAACCAGCGGATTTTTCACTTAAAGAGCGCTGTTTTGAAAGAATCTGAGGATCTGAACTTTGGAACAAAGATGATTCACGATCAAAGAAGTCGGATAGATCAAATCCGCAGCAGAAAATCCTATTTTCGTCCACGTAGAAAATTGGGTTACCTGCTAAACAAGGATTACAAGGAATGTAACAATGGTTGAAAATGGGTATAAGAAGTGGAGCTCTTTTGAGAGCATTTCTTGCTATTTTAATTGCCTTTTCTGGGTCACATGGCCTAGGACCCCATGACTTAGACCACAAAGCATTACGAGCTATATGGAATGAAATTGCAGCGATGGGTAAGTCAATCGAAGCACGAAGCTGGAACCGAGCCGGACCAGTAGAGCGCCAGTCAGGAAAACCAGGTCCGATGGGTAAGCCGGCGGAGAGAACAGCTTTTAAGTCAGGTGGAAAAGCAAACCCAAACTCTGCTTCAGCTCTAGCGAATTCCACATCCGACAACCCGGCCTGAACCTGAATACCAGAGCTCTTTAGATGAGATATAACTTTATCAGCAAGAAAGGAGAACGAAAGGAGACTATTCCGAGGAGGCATCGGAGTCGACGGAGAAGAAGCGGCGGCTCTTGCAGAGAGACGGCGGAGTCCGGCTAAGTGAGCCGGATTCAACCCGGTCATCCTCCGGTCTACGTCGACCATTGTAACTTCAACAATCCGGCCGGAAAAGTGTGTAAAAAAATCCGATCACGATGATTAACGGTAACAGAAACGGCGAAATGAAGCAAAAGCGAGTGTGTGGGAACGGTGGAGAAGAGTAAATTTGGGGAAAAGGAGAAGTATAGATTTTTGGATCTTAAAAGAAAGTTAAGGATATTTATAGCAAGTTTCTCGAGTGGTGTCCCACTTTAAAGATTTTGGAAATAGACCTCTTTTTTCTTTTCTCCATATACATTATATGGAAATGACAGCATTATATTATTAATTACACCTTCAATTTAATTTGACTTCTCTACAATATTCTACAAATATAGAAACAATTTTTATAAAAATAATCATAAGTTAAAAATAGTAGTCCACTAATTTTTATTTTTTTTCTTGGTCCTTTCTTAACTTCTAAATTAACCGTGTCCAATTGTTTAAACAAAGAAAAGTTTTAATACCTTCCCTCAATTTGTTGATTCACTAATTTAGGTATGATTATTAAAATGCTCAAATATTATGGTATCTTAATAAATGTATTTGCATAAATCAAGATAAGATTATTTTATATTTGGAATAAGAAAATATCTTCCTGTAAATATAATTATTGAGGGTACATATAAATGGTAAGAAGATTATAGCATATTACAATTCAATACCAAACAGAAATGAAATAACTAAAAATAAAAAGAAGTAAATAAATATATTCTTAAGTTTTGGTGAGCAATTACTTATTATCTATATCAGAAAAATATGAAATGGTGAACATTTGGAATAATGATTTACTTTTATTAAAGAAAAGATCGTACAAGGAAAATAAGTTATTGGAACAACGTAAAATATGGTAAAATAATTAATTTGGCATATGTGGAAAATGATTTACTATACATGGATAATGGGGATCCTCTTTTCTTAGATTTTTTTTTTATATTTTTGTTTTGGAAGAATTATATTTTACATTTTACAGTACAATTCTTGCATGTATTTTATTTTTAGTCTATAAAAAAGGCTAAAATTTTATTTAGAAAATTGTAGTTTTGTGGACCATACTATTAAGTAAGAGATAGGTAGTGGGATAAATAAAATTTAACATTGAGGTTAATAAATATAAGTACGTAAGAGAGCAGCTTTTGAGGGGAACGGCACGTTGTCGTGTTGAAGACAACCTATTTTGTAGTCCACTTGAAATTTTATTTTCATCAAAAAAAGAAAATGTATGCACCGCAAAAAAAATTCCATTTTTTTTGTTTTTGCCTTTATTTTCTTGATAATTTTAAAATTTTAATTCTAATATATTTAAATTTAGAAATTGAATAACATTTTAGTATGTTTAACATATTTATAAAAATTATTTTAACAAAACAATGAAATTAAAATGGAGGGAGTAGATATATTGACTTCATTTTCTAAACAGAAGTACATTTAATTATTTCACAATGAACTGATCCTCATGTTTTCAGTACTTATCGTATCATTTTAAATCAAAAAATAGTATTCCAAAATAATTATTATCTTAATAATTCAAGATTAGATTAGCAGCTGTGTTCAATTATATGATTAATTGTACTAGGAAACAATCTAGTTTAATTAAATAGGAATAATTTAGTACATTATTACCTTGTATTTTCTTTTTAATGAATAGAAAAAGTCAAAATAACGACTAAAATAGAGTTGAATGAATATTTTAAGGGAAAATGCATAAGTAGTTTGTGTCTTCTATGACCTTAATTCCATAGACACACGTAAACTTAACTAAAGTCTCTATCACTAAATTCATTTTATTCGAGTCACCAAAAGAGCAAAAGAGATGAAAACTCCTAGGAAAGGTTAAAAAGAAAGAAGTTAAAAATCACATAATCTTTTAATTTATATAATTATAATTTTGACCCAACTTTTAAAATAATATAGAGCCTTTTTTAATTTTAAATTGTCCGCAAATCGTGCTTCTTTAATTTCCCAAGAGAAATAAGTTGAGGTAACTTCCTTCAACATTCTATTAGTATTAATATTTATGCTTTGGACCATTTCAATTTAATCACGTTTCAATTCTAGCTTAATCTACTCTATTCAAAGTAAATAGGATTCTAAATTGAGACAAATGAATAAAAAACAGAACTACTACTATTAATTAAGGAAGTGTATCACTAACTTACGAAATTTCCACAAAGGATTAGTTTTTCAGTAATACATAAATGAAATTATATCTATTGACGCAATAGTTTCTAAGTAGTGGATTTTCTTCTTTATAGAAATTTATTAGCTGTCAAGGGTAAAGTTAAAAAAAAGGATTTCATTTACTTTAAAACCCTTAAAAGATTAATAAAGAAAATAAAATAGTTGACTAAATGTAATATTAAAGCCTAACTTTGTTTTTTCTTTATCCAAGATAAAATAAACCGATGAAGAAGTGTGTAACGGACAAAGCTAATGTAAGAAAAAGGAGTTCGGAGCCTTTCTAAATGATACAAAATATCGATAAAAATTTCAAAATGATATATAAAATTTTATATTAATTAAAATAGTAAAATTATTGCATTAACAGTGATTTACTCCATCGAAAAAAGTAAAATCGCTGCAGAGACAGCTATTTTGCAAAATGTGATTTTTTTTAAAAAAAATGAAATCGCTAGGCAGCTATTTATAATTTTTTAAAATTTTATTATTATTTTTTTAAATAAGAAAAATCGCTACCTAGGCAGCGATTTAAAAAAAAATTGAAAATGTGGAAGTCGCTGCCCAGACAGCTATTTCCAAAAAAAAATTTAAAGCAGCGATTTAAATTATTTTTTTTAATATGGATATTGCTGCTTGGGCAGCGACTTCCACATTTTCAAAAAAAATAATTTTTTTTTTTTTGAAAATCGTTGCCCTTAACTAAAAAAAGAATTAAAAAAATTATAAATCGCTGCCTAGGTAGCGAGTTTATTTTTTAAAAAAAAATTCACATTTTACTGTAGAAAATATCCATATTTAGCAAAATAATTATAGGAACAAAATAGACTAATTATGTTAGTAATATATTCTGTACAACCATTTTCCTTATCTGGTTCCGTATTTCTTTCCATCTTACCTGTATAAATGTAATAGTATTTTCACAAAAGCAATACACAGAAAATTAACCAAAAACTATTCTCTTTATTTACGTATTTTTAACATGGTATCAGAGCCGTAAGGTCGATCTTCGACGGTTTTTCGTACTCATCATCTACCGGGATCTACCGAAATGGAAGACCCATCGGAAAACCCACCGGAAAATCCAAACCAGCTTATTTCTATGGAACATATGCAACAACTGTTTCAAATGTTCCAAACACTCAACAAAAATTCAACCAACATCGAACCAGGGACTTCACAAACAGTGCGAGTCGCGGAAAAATTGAACTTCACCAATTACACCAAATGGTGTAAACTGATGCAGATAGCAATTGGTGGCCGGGGAAGACTCAATCACATCATCGTCAACCCCATTTCACCAGACGATCCAGAATACCAGCAATGGGCTCAAAAAGATTCGATGGTCATTTCATGGATCATCGAGAATATTGACGGAGATCTCGTGAATCAGTTCTTGGACTACAAAACTGCCCGAGATTTATGGAAAGGCATCGAAACTCTACTCAGTAGCGGCAGAGATGAATTGCAGATCTATGATCTGAACACAAAGGCAACCTCTATGAAACAAGGGATAGACACGATAGAGGTGTATTTCAGCAAATTAAATACCCTCTGGAAAGAAATCGATAGACGAATGCCGAACCCAATGAAATGCGCAGAAGACATCACACTGTTCAACTCATTTATACAACGACAAAGGCTGTACCAGTTTCTGGCTGGTGTGAATGATTCACTTGACAAAGAAAAGCGAGACATCCTGAATTTAGATCCCCTTCCAACCATTGATGCCGCATATGCCACCATCAGACGAGAAATTGCTCGTCGTGGCATAATGACCGGCAACTCATCACTGGAACGAGGTCCCTCAGAGATCGGAAGTGGTCTTGTCACTCAACGCCGGTCAGATTCTTCATTTAGCCGGTCAGATTCATCATTCCGGCGAGAGGACAAAACTCACCTCAAATGCAGCCACTGCGGAGGAACCAAACACACCAAGGAAGGATGTTTTAAGCTCATCGGCTACCCGGAATGGTGGGAGGACCTGAGACAGCGTAAAGCCGCCACCAAGGTAACAAAGACCGGCGGCAAGGCTAACGCCGCCATCGGAGAAGGAGAACCGACCAGCGAGGCTTCGTCAACCACTGTCACCAACAGGCGAACAGGTACCAGCGAGGCTTCGTCAACCAGTGTTACCGACAGGCGAACAGGTACGAGTGGCAAGGATGGGTTCACCAAAGTTTCTGGTGAACCATGGATGGAGACAGAGGAATAGACGGGAAGAAGAAGAGAGAAAATTCTAGAGGAGCCGTCCTCCAGAAATAAAAATGAGGGAAAACAAGAAGCCCTAAAATAATCAGACCCTTTAGCCCTTGTTAATCAAAAGCCCAAAAAATTAGAAGCCCAATTATACAAAAAACCCAAGGAAAAACAAAGTATGGGTCTCATGTGCAATAAGTCCGATTGGATTTTTGACTGTGGGGCCACGGACACTATGTCATACGACCCATCCGATTTTCTTTCCTCCACATCAACTACCCGTACTAAGATCCAAACTGCAAATGGGGAGTTTATTCCAATTACTCAGGCCGGAGATGTAGATATTACATCAGAAATCCATTTAAAAAATTGTCTTTTAATTCCAAGTCTTACCCACAAACTTTTATCTGTTAGTCAA
>NC_028638.1:56602314-56666670 GCF_001406875.1 Solanum pennellii | reverse complement strand
AAAGGAATAACTGAAATCCTATGGATTAGGAAACTGCTAAATGAACTCGGTTTTCCTCAGAAAACAGCCTGCAAGTTATTTTGCGACAACAAAGCAGCAATAAGTATTTCTGGAAATCCTGTCCAACATGACAGAACAAAACATGTTGAGGTTGATCGACACTTCATCAAAGACAAGTTAGAAGACAAGGTTATCAAACTTCCATTTGTTCGATCAAAAGATCAATTGGCAGACATCCTAACCAAGGCTGTTAGTACTGAAGCTTTCAGCAATGTCTTGCGCAAGTTGAGCATTGAAAATCCGAGTGCACAACTTGAGGGGGAGTGTAGAAAATATCCATATTTAGCAAAATAATTATAGGAACAAAATAGACTAATTATGTTAGTAATATATTCTGTACAACCATTTTCCTTATCTGGTTCCGTATTTCTTTCCATCTTACCTGTATAAATGTAATAGTATTTTCACAAGAGCAATACACAGAAAATTAACCAAAAACTATTCTCTTTATTTACGTATTTTTAACATTTACAAAATCGCTGTCTCTGCAGCAATTTTGCTTTTTCCGGTGGAGTAAATCGCTGTTGATGCAGCAATTTTACCATTTTGATTAATATAAAATTTTATATACCATTTTAAAATTTTTATTAATATTTTGTATCTTTAGGCTCCGGAATCTAAGAAAAATAGTCAAATTAATTATGATGCAAATCGATTATAAACTTGAGTCTCATCTCAGTGTGAATATAAACTTGGATGCAAATAGTGTATAACTTTTCATGTTATATTATTCATGCTTAAAATATTTATTTAAAAAATTTATATTTAAAATCAATTAGACTCAATAACTATTTAATATAATTATAGAGTAGTAACTTTTGGCCAAAAAAAGAAAAGAAAAATCACATGAAGTAGATAAAGTGATAATTTGCTGGCACGAGACTACCATGAAGTATTAGCAATTCTCTAATCACCTAACCACCGCCCTTTGTAATAACTCCATTCACTTTCATAATTATATAATAATAATTTTATTAATTTCTTCAAGTCGTTGGATCAATGTTTTGTCTGACAGGAATTCACGTGTTCAATTCTTTAACAATCTCCAACTAGTATTTCAAACATTTATTTTTTTCAGTAATTAAACTAAATTTATTAAGATGATTAGTACTGACGTTTATTAATTAAAAATAAATACTTGCACTAACGGTTACTTTTTCAATTCAAATATTGATTCAATTGACAACATCTCCTAGTTTGCCAAAAAAAGGACGTAAATCAGGCCCGAAAGTTAATTAAGTTACTCCTCTACAATAATATTTTACTAGTACTATTATATATAAAATGGAACCTTGTATTTGTCAAAAAGAAAAATAGAAAAGTTTATTTAATTATATTTACGCCATTCATTAACTTACTTCGGAATTTAACTGCATATAAAGAATTTCAATCTGTTGGTAATTTAGGAGGAAGCGAAGATATTTATTAGAACTTCTTCGTCAAAAAATTACATTGTATATATATATAGGGAGAGAGTAAGACAGAAATTCTGAATCCCTTAAAATAATAAATTATTAGAATTTAACTTAATAATTAATTTTGATTCAAATTTAAATCTTAAACACTAAATTTCTATTTTTCAATTGTAATTACTGAAAATATTGAATCTGCTGCTACATGGAAGTGGAAAGTTGCTTTGCTGTATTTTTGTATAACGTTGAAAGATAAATAACGATTGTCGTGGTTTCAAATAGAAGCAATTGCATGTGAAGGGGCTGACACGACATTTACTAACTGTTTCACTAAAAATTAAATCTTTAAATATATATATATATATATACCATTTGCCATTCATACCTATTATAAAAAAAAAATCGGTTTGAGTTAGTTATACACTATTTGGCCCAATTGATTTGGTCAGTAATTAATTAAGCAGGTAATAAAAGTCAACGTTTATAGTTTGCGCTACGTAATATTGACAAAAGGTAGTTCCAAACTTTGGAGGAGTTTCAATTGGCTTCAAAATTAGATTTCAGATATATAGACAGGTACACAAAATTACGCCTATATAAATACCTTATTGGTAATAATATTATTTTGCCCTACATTTAATTCATTAGCTAATAAAGAGATTTTAATATTTATTATAGACATAAATTTTTTAAAAAAATTATGAGAAGAGATTTGATTGAAATCCTTGACTTCATCTGGCTCAAGCTATATAAAATTAGTCCATGAATTGACACAAACGATGTAGTCAATATCTACAACTCGGAGGGGACAAAACACACTTTTATTTGAAAGAAGAGAATGAACTCTTAGGACGGATGGATTATAACAAGTATAATTTATAGATTTGATAGAATTCAATATCAAATATTTAGCTTCTAACTTTTCATCTCATTTAGAAGTGATCAAATTATTGGAATATTTAGCCAAATATAATTCGCTGTCTTCTCAATTTTGTTCTCTAGAAAGCATCACTTTTCACGGGAAAAGACAAATGAAACTTATTAATTGAACAAATAAAATCATTAACATATGGCTTTGTGTAAAATGTTGATCTTAATTTAATTAAGCTTCAGTCTTGGGAGGGTCGTTTTAGGTGGTCATGGAGGGAAATTAAGTATAGATTTTTTATTAATTAATTAAATCCACTGGACTTAATTTATTCTTCAGTAATGATTTGTTATTCTTATTATTATTATATATATGTTTTAATGATAGTCGCAATTGTATAATTGGTAGGTATACTATTAACGCAATTCCAAACTGTTTTTTAATATCAATAATGACGGAAACTATATAGAAAATTCCTACAGAGATTCATATTTCCATGTGCTGCTTATAATTTTTTTAAAAAAATATTGTTTCAAAGAGAGCTAGGCTCTGTGGGAACAAATCTATCATTGCAAATCTATATATTTAATTATAACGTCGGTTTCGGAAAATAAGGATTGCGCTTCGTCACTTCATTATTTATTAGAAAATCACATGGACTATAAAATGCATAAATCTAAGGATCCTTAAGTACTTGCTTGAATGATATTTATTTAATGTGAACATATTAATAGATAAAATGACAAGCCTAGATTAATAGGGACATCATAAAGTAACGTCACAACGAAATGATATTTTATCAATGACAGATGCAAAGTTTCTAAATATATACAACACTAATAACAATAATTGCGTATAAAAGATCCACCAAGGGTGTGTCCAATCAGTGGGATCATGGTTACAAAGCTATTGTGAGGTCGAATTATTCAATATCACGATTGGTGGAAGTGAGCAATGAATTTGTTAAAGTTTGATCTTAAAAAAATTAAACATTCACAAAGGAACTATTGAATAAATAACGTTTTTTTTAAGTAATATCTTAAACTTTTAGATATGATTATCATACTATTACAATAACAATTTACTTATATATATTACTAGAAACTTTTTCGTAGCTTAATTAGCTAGTGGCTGTCAATTTCAAAAGTATGGAAATATAGCGTAGAGCGTTGTATAGGTGGACCCAATAATTTGATATGTGAATGGCCCAAAGTTGATAACTTGTAATGGAATTAAGCAAAGGAGGCATCATTTTTTAGCTTTTCCACTATGACATTAAAAATTATTTGAAGTTATAACCTAAAAGTAAATAAATACAAGTGGTACTCCTTTTTCTCCGCTCGTGTGGTGATTGCCTTTTGTTCTAAGTTCTTATATATCTATAGCTAAATGTCTTACCTAAGAAAGGATAGGTACAAACCTATGAGTAAAAAGATGTATATATGAGAATAGGAGATTAAAGTTGACCAATGGGCATATATCACTTTCATTTTATTTAATGGGATACCTTGCTTTTCATCCGATTGGAATAAAGCAAAGTTTTCATTTCATCTAAGTAAAGTTTTGATCAAATAGATCTCGTGTGTGCCTTCCTTTCTCCTTTTTTCTCTCTCATTCATCGCTTACGAAAGATGGTTATACACTTCAAAAGATGGTTTGTATCAACGTTGACATTGAATTTTCGCTGCCACTTATATAAATTTTTTTTTTTTTACATGTTTGGCCCATCAAAAAAGAATCAGGCTCTCGGGGGCGTGTTTAGAGTATAATGAAATAATAAAAATATATTCTCTATATTTTTATATGAGATGATGATACATTTTAATAATAAGTAATTATAAGAAAGAATTAATGATTAAGAAAAGGTACCTAAAATTTCTATCGGACTCTTTAATTAGCTATAGAGAAGATGCAAAACACAAAGGGTACGAAAAGAATAATTAATGGGTAGGTAGTCGTTACCATTAAATATTATTTATGAGTTATTCAAAAATTGAAAAGATCGTTAATTTGATATTATTAAAATTTATTATCAATGTCTTTTCAATTGATCTATACCTTTTTTCTTTTTTACCCTACTTCCAAACATCGTAGAACATATTGTAGAGGATGAGAAACAAAAATGCATATTGAATCATAAAACATACGTATACGTTTTGTGTACAAGAAACATGCTCTAAATTAACCAAGCATGTTTCCAGGCATAGGTGACTGATTAACACTATGTTTGGATCATTGTTATCCATTATATTGTATTGTATTGTTACTATACTTATAATATTTGTTTTGATTGTTACTTAAAATGTATTGTATTGTATTGTTAAATTTCGTTGTTACGTAACAATGAAAACCCCTTTTTTATGGAACAACCATTTTGGTGTGTTCCCATTAATTCTTAATTTATTTTTTCAATTACATATTTACATAATATTTCAAAATACTATTTTACCCTTTATCTTAATTATTTAAATCTAGTCAAACCTTCTATTCCAGAATAATTAGGATATTTTAGTAAATTTATAAATTACAATAAAGTACGATACGATCAAACCAAACAATTAAAATGTTATTAAACAACAACAAACAATACAGTCTAGCCAAACATTGTATCTACCATACAATGCAGTACAATACAATACAATACATTATGAAACAATGGGTAACAATGATCCAAACAAAGTGTAACTGATAAACAAAAACCACATGTAATAAAGTGAGGTGAAAACTTGGTATTAATTTGCAACTACTATATATTTTGTTGTGTCTTTAGTCTTCATATGAGCAATATTTTCAATGGAAACCATAATTGGTAGCTAGCTGGTCTGGACCAAATTTGACTACATGCACCCATGAAATTAAGCTTGAATATGGTGAAGAGAATATTGTACGACATAACATGTGGATCAATGTGACCTTATTAAACTTATTTGTTTGACTAAGTTAATTAATTCTTTTAAATATCATATATACTTTTTGGCTTGAATCATTCGTAGTATTGCTAATGTAGAACTTTTGGTACCACTAGATCATGTGGTGGTCGATAAGCACGTAAATAAAAGTCAACCACATTAGGTTGCTAAATGTTTCTTCACTTACCCGATCTGATTTTATCTGGTCTGATACCGTATTAAATTATTTATCATTTAGCTAAGTCAATAGATTTCATAACCATAACAAACAATATATGTATATAATATGTGTGTTTGCTAACAATACAACTTTGTCTTACATGAATACGACTTAGCCTAATAAAAACATCACATGATCTCCAACACATATTCAGTTAGAAAACAAGAGCATTAAGTTAACAATATTTGACAACAACCCTTATGCTACTAGCTATATAGGAACTATTGAAATCAATGAAATATATCACATATTAAAGTTGTAGTTGAGATCTACAACCCAAAGGAGACAAGACAAAACCCTTTGCAAACAATTTGGAAGAAGAAGATAAAACTCTAGTGCTTACATGGCCATGAATTATCTATAAGGGTCCATTACATTATTTCATTTTGGAAGATTGTGGAACAATAGTGGGATCCATTGTTTCCTTTTGTCCTCCCAAAATCTATACATATTTGTTCTCCTTAACCTTTGTTTAGTATTAATCTATCTATCACTTCATTCATTTTTGCTTCTCCAATTAGGTACAACGATTGTGATCTTTCACAATGTTATGTTGCTTTTCTTATTTATGAGATACCAATATTGATTAATTCACACGTAAAAGAGCATTTCATTTAATGAATGATTTGAAATTATTGCCAAATTTGTGTCACCATGATCCATTTAGTTATCACTTTCTAAAAGGAAAAGACAGATGAATTTAATTTGATCACTTTTAAACCTATCAGAAGAAAATTTGGCAGTGATTTAACCCGTAAGGCCCTTCGATTAGTACACTCCGCGCAACTCTTAACTTTTTAATACTTTTTCAATCATGTTAATATGTTTATACCAAGCATATTAATTGTATATTACTTCCTCTGTCTCTTTTTTCTTGTCAAATTTTGACTTGATACGTCTATTAGAAAAACAATGACTAATATAATAAGTTTATCATTTTATCCTTATTAATTGATACGGTCTCAATTATATTTACGGGAGAGATTGTCCTTCCTTGATTTTATAAAAAATAACTAGAAAAATCAAATTAAGAAAAATTTGATGAGTAAATAGAGACAAAGAGAGTATTAATTTAAACTTCATTATTCACTTTTATTCAAATATATGTAATTAATGTTGATCATGTACTTTTAATCTACCAATCCAAACAGTTCGAAGCTTTCAAAACAAGATGATCAAACATATTAACATATGACCAAAGTAAGCTGAAATCATAAGTTAAAATTTCTTTGCAACTCATTATTAATAAAATTTTGCAATAATAATACATAATCAAGTAGAGATGGTCACACTTACACTAGTAGAATGATGTTATATGGTGGACCCTAACACACTTGCAATATTTCTTAGCCTATATATAGACTAAAAAATTATATTATATTATATTATAACAATTAATAAGATCCTAAAGAGACTCAGCCTTGCATGTGCATCGTCAACCGTCCTAAAATTAATGAATTAATTAAATTAATATCTGCATAATTTAAGGGGGATTTTATATATATATATATACGCATAACTCTAACCCGCTATTGAAAAGGTTCAACGAAAACGACCTTTTCAATATAAAATTAAAAAACTAATATGCTAGATCAGTAGGAATAATGGGTCCTTAAAATCTTAAGAGAAGTCGTTTTACGGAAAATATGGATTGCCCTTGATTACTTAATTTTTTAATTAGAATAAGTAATAAACCTCAACAATACGAAAGGCTTACATATTAGATGATCCTCAAGAGAGCAATTGATTACGTATTTTATTTAATTAATAGGAAAGCATGCTAGATATATATATAGTACCAACCGAGATTAGTAGGGTATTACTAAGTAAATTAAAGGAATAAAGAATAAAAGTTCCTAAATATATTACAATATTAGCTAACGATAATTACAGAAAAGATTTTCAAACTAAATATACTCGATAGTGCCTGTCAATTTCAAGAATGCTAACACATCCTACTCGTACATTGGTGGAACCCAAATTTATTATATCTAAAGGATCATAATTAAAAACTTTTAATTAAGTTAAGCAAGGGATGATATCAAAGAAATTAAGATATGGACTGATAATCTTAAAAGTAGATTACTGATTTGTTTGTCTTACTTTGATTTTTAGGACGTTTCAAAAAGAATTTTTTTTTTCTTTTTTCAACAACTCTTTAATTCTAACTTTACATATATCATGTTTAAAATCATAAGATTAAAAAATCTTTTGATACATTCTACACATCTTTGTTTAAGACACAAGATTAAAAAAAAAAAAATCATTTTTAAATTTTGTGTCAAATCGAAATCAGACCAACATAATAAAATGTGGAGAATACTACACATGCATTGTACCTTTTCTCCGATCATGTGATGGTTGCCTTTTATTCTAATCTAATGTTGAAAGGGCTCTCTAGATGACTAGCCAAGTCTATATGATTAGCCTTGAAAGAAAAAAAGATGAGTAGCTAAATGTGATAGATACCCTATATCTAAAAAGGTTGAGGGAACCAAATAGAAGACTAAAGTTATACAAAGGGAGCATCACCTTCTAATTTAATTTAATTTAATGGGGTCATAGGGATACTTTGTTGTTTGATCAGATTGGAATAAAGCAAAGTTCTCAAATCAAAGTAAAGGCTTCTTAAAACAAATCCCATGTGTGCAAGGAAGATGCAGTTACATTTTCCCTTTTCTTTCTGAAAATAACAGCTCTGAAAGAATGAAAAAGAAAAGAAGAAAGAGAAGTACAGTAAAGAGGAGTAGGAATAGCTTTTGGATAAGGAAGTGTATATTGCAAATTTCCATCAATTCATTGTGATAGTTATTTGATTGATAGACAAAAATATTAGGTAGTAATTGAATCATTGCTCAGTTGGTTCTGAATCAGTCATGGTTGGCATAAGCACAATAATAAAATCATCCACAGATATAGTTATAGTTTTATACTATTGTTTATGCTCGCGATAGCTGATATCCATCAAAAGCTAATCTTTGAGTTCAATTTATATTAAAAAAAAATTCTCTATAGTATAATATTGTGATTTCCAATAAGGAAATTACAACTAGTAACCTTGAAAATCAATGGTCTTGAACTTTTTTACCATCCTTCATCATTGAGCAACTTTCAAAGTCAATAAGTCAAAATTAAAGTTGACAACTTAAAATTTTCATGATGGAGTGGCGGGATCAAAAGTTCAAGATCACTCACCAATTATAAATTATTCTAATGAAATTTATCTTAATTTTTAATTTACCCCTTATTGAATCGTAATATTATATCATTTACAATTTAAATATTTAATATTTAAATGGGCGTGATGGTAGTATATAATTCCACATCAAATTGCAAACACAGAGGATTTTTGGAATTAATTAGTGAATAAACCGGCGGGAGTAATTTGTAGAGCCACTTTTGGGAAAGATTCACATGAATTAGTTGATCATTTGCTAGCATTAGTTCTCTAATCAGCTAACCGTCCTTTGTAATAACAATTTTACTTCTACAACAAGTCGTTGAATCAATGTTTTGCCTGACACAAATTCACGTGCTCAATTTTTTAATACTCTTCCAAGTACTTCAAACATTTAAATTTTTTATTAACATTATAATGAGATTATTAGTACTTAATTTAAAAAAATGAACACTAATCGTTACATTTCAAACATTGATCCAGTTGACAACAGCTCCTAGTAGGGCTGGAAAAGAGAGGACCGTAGATCAGGCCCAAAAGTTAATTTATCCTTAGTACAATAATATTTGGGAAAAGGGCCTAAACCCTCAGAGTATTGGAAATGACATAAAATTACCCTTCGTTTATCTATTGGCTCTAAAATACTTTTCTGATCCATCTATTGGGTCTAAAATACCATTGTCATTCACCTTTTGGTTCAAAATTAACCACTTATTTAACGGTTTTATATTTAAACTATTTAAATATTTTTTAAAATGTGTGGCGCTCAACTATTTGTTATAATTTAACTTATAAGTATAATTTATAAATCAATCCACTATCCACCCATTACTAATTAAATCCCTCTAAATTAATAAATCCGTCACATTATTAATGCAAGCTACTGCCAATTGAGTGTTTTTAAAAATTATAGAAGTAAATTATCATGCATTCAAGTGGCTAAATAAAAATCACCGATAAACTTACAAGTCTGACTATGTTCATCTTAATTATTCTTACGTCTCAATTATGTGATGTTACTTCATAGGTAACTTTTTTTCAAAATAATATATTGAAGGTTTTAAAATAAATCATAAATATTTATAAAATTATATTTAAAAAAAGTGCATAAATTAATTCGGGATGTATTACTTCTTTACTTTTAATCATAAATTTCTAATTCAATTTTGAAAAGAAAGTGTCATCCTAAATAAGCGGCTCAACCTAAATTTAATTGGGTGAGGTTTAGTTAGTAATGAGTGAGTAGTGAGTTGGTTTATAAATTTTATTAATAAATTAAAATTATAATCAATAGTTGAACGCCAAGTATTTTAAAAAATATTCAAAGAGTTTAATTTTAAAACAATTAAAAAGTGGTAAATTTTGAAACCAAAGGTGGATGACAAGGGTATTTTGGAGCCAATAGATGGTTGAAAAAGACATTTTGTAGCCAATAGGTGGATGAAGGGTAATTTTATACCATTTTCAATACTTTAAGGGTATTTTGGGCCCTTTTCCGATAATATTTAGCATGTAATAAAAATAAAAATAGGAAAGTTGAGTTTATTTAATTTTGGAAAAAATGCATAACTATCCCCAACTTATGTCTGAAATCTCAGAGACACACTTATACTATACTAAGGTCCTATTACCTCCTGAACTTATTTTATAAATAATTTTCTATTATTTTTCGACCTACGTGACACTAGCTTGAAAAAAAATGTCAACACGCATTGGGCGGATAAGATAGTACAACGTAGATCCAAAAGGAATAGAAGTTTTTTTATAAAATAAATTCAGTGGTAATAAAATCTTGATATATTATAAATGTGTCTCTGATATTTGAGACATAAATTAAGAATATAGATGCATTTTTTGTGTAATTAATAATGTAATTTATTTACGAATTTAACTGCACATTAAAACTTTCAATCCGTTAGTAACTTGACAAATATAAAACTGGTAACCATTTCAAAACGATGGACTGAAAAATGGTTTCATGTTTTGCCTGCCACTACATGCAAGTCGCAATATAGTTTTAATTTGTTTGACTTTTGCCATGTTCTTTTCTATTATATAAAACGTACTGTCATTTTAAAATATTAATGGAAGCGATTTTATTTTTATTTTTTTCATAGTCAAGAAAAATAGGTTGACTTAAAGTTACATAAATATCTAAGATTTGTTTTGAACCACAAATTTTAAAGTCTTTAACTTTTTTTAAATTTTTATGATTAGTTAAATTATGTTATATAATTTGGGACGAAAGAAAGTAATTTATTAACTTCAAATGACATAGCTTGGAGGATGTAGTTTTTTCTTTTCATATATTTTTTTTTAATAAAAAGAGCAAAAACAAAAAATAGTAATTAAAAATGCAGACGATAGCCCTAATGTAGATTTATAAACATGACCATAATTTGTAACAGAATTACGTAAACATTGTATATATACATAAATAAAAAACTCTTTTATACAAGATGATCATCAGGGAGGGATTGGATATGTGATAAATAGGAGTCCGAAACTCAAACGGTAGAAAATATTAACAAAAATTCCAAAAGGGTATATAAAATTTTATATAAACCAAAACGGTAAAATCGCTCCGCCGGCAGCGATTTACTTCAACTGAAAAAGTAAAATCGCTGCCCCAGCAGCGATTTTGCCAAAAAGTTTTTTTCTTCTTACAAATCGCTGCCAGGGCAGCGATTTATAAAAAAAATTTTTTTTTTTTAAAAAAAACATAAATCGCTGCCTAGGCAGCGATTTACAAAAAAAAAAAATTTTTTTTTTATGTAAATCGCTGCCCAGCGATTTACATTTTAAAAAAAAATAAATTTTTTTAATGTAAATCGCTGCCTAGGCAGCGATTTACCAAAAAAAAAATTTTTTTTTTTATGTAAATCGCTGCCTAGGCAGCGATTTACATTTAAAAAAAAATAAATTTTTTTATGTAAATCGCTGCCTAGGCAGCGATTTATGTTTTTTTTTAAAAAAAAAAAATTTTTGTTATTAAATCGCTGAGCAATTTTTTAAATAAAAAAATTTTTTAAAAATGTTAACTTATGTATATAATTTATAAGAAAATATACATTATTTTTAAAAAAATAAAAATAAGTAAATATATTTTCTTTCTAAAAAAATATATTATATTGAATTTAAATTTAAATAATATTTGAATTCAAATAATTAATTTTTATAAATAAAAAATTTAAGGGAGAAAAATTATTTAAATATTTTTTTAAAACAAAATTATATACTTTATATATATATATATATATATAAAAGTTAAAAGATCACATGCAAATAGTAAATCGTTTGTTTTTATTGTAAAATTTGAATAAAATTTTCACAAGTTAAAAGTGGATCACATGAAAATAGTATTCTGTTTGTTTTTATTGTAAATTTTGAAAAAATTATTCACATGTAAATAGTATATGAATTCTATAAATTGGTACTTCAATTTTTCAATTTTCCATACTTTGAATTCTATAAATTGCTACTTCAATTTTTCAATCTTCCAATCCAATCTACTTTCAATCTTCCACAATCTTAAAATTCTTGTTATTCTTCAAATTTTCTAAAGTTTTTAAAAGCATTTTCTTTATAAGGTGAGTTTAAATTTTTTTTTTTTAATTTATTTTAATTAATTTTATACTTTTATATGATATTGTTGATATATTCAATCGTTTGATACTTATATTAATGTTAATTTTTTTTTATTTTTTGTGTATAGATATGGATCCATCAAATTTATACGTACATCCTGGTCCAGTAGAGCATGATGTATTAAAAATTCAAGTTCATCATCGTTCCGAAGGAATTTGGAATGGTAGCATAAAAGAAGAGAGATGTTGCTTATATACGCGTCGTGGTGATATTGAATTTTGGCAACATTTAAAATATCATCCATTACATTCTCGCATCCTTCAATATTTTGAAAATTGTAGATTTAAAGGAATTCTTGATGTTGGATGTGTGCCGTATGACTCCGGATTAATTTCTGCTTTAATTGAAAGGTGGCGTCCGGAAACTCATACTTTTCACATGCGAACTGGCGAGGCTACCATAACTTTACAAGATATTGAAATTTTATTCGGAATGGTAGTAGATGGTAGTCCTATAATTTTAAATGGAGTTGATTCTTTAGGGATTATAGGTAGACAAGAAATGATTTTTCAATTAACAGGATGGTTACCCGATAGTAGTTGTTTTTCTGGTGTTAGTAGATTGTCAACATATAAATTGATTGAGTATATCGAAGGTTTGGAAGTTATTAATGATAACTCAACTGAGCATGAAGTTCAACAAAGATTTAGATTATATTTATTATGGTTATGTGGTGGATCAATATTTCCGGATAAATCTAATAATAAGATTAATTTGGACATTTTGATTGACATGAGAAATTTAGATTTAATGTCAACTCAAGCATGGGGATCGGCCGCATTATCATATTTGTATAATTGTTTATGCCGTGCGTCAATGAAAAAATCAAATGAAGTTTGTGGATTTCTCTCTTTAGTGCAGGTATACATATTTTTTGATTAAATATCTTTTTATATACTAGTAATATGCATTTTTAAATTTAAGTGCATTATAAGTAATGGTGAATTTATTTATTGTAGATTTGGGCATGGGAAAGAATTATTCCCCTGCAACCATTGCCAAAGCCTCTAAGAACCAATCAATTTGATGCTTTAACTGCGCTTGCACGTAAATGGACGCGACGTAGAAATCATCAAAATGAGGCACGAACTGTAATCGGTGTGATTAGGGATGTACTTGATAATCTAACTGATGAACAGGTATTTAATATTATTAGTATCTTATACTTTTCATATTTTATTTTATTTTAAATAAGAATATATTTTTTTCTGCCAATGTTGTTTTTATAATTATCGTACTTAATTATTTTTTTATAGTTTATTTGGCAGCCTTATTCGGAAGATGTTATTAATGGATTGCCTGAGTGGTGTCGGTCAGGACAACGTGTCTGGATGGCACAGGTGCCACTGATTTATGGAATTTATCGTGAGTGGCACATGGTTGATCGTGTTGTGAGACAGTTCGGTTATTTACAACATATTCCTGGACCGTGTACCCAATTTTCCGAATATCATTTTAAGCGTGATAAACGATCAAAAATAAAACAACAAGATATAGATGCATTTAATTATACACAATATTTATGGGAACAACGTCAAAATCGTATATTTCGACCTCCATTTGTAAGTGATCAAACAGATTACTTCCGTTGGTACAAGAGGCATACCCGCATGGTCATTGGAAATCCACACCATGTTGTACAAAAAGGGTATCAACACATGGCAGGAAGACATGAGGCATTAGTATGTATATTACATAAATTTCAAATTATTATGTCAATCTTTAATAAATTTTTTTTATTAATATTTGTTTATTCATTATAGGCTAGGGGTCATGAAATGCAGTATCGTCGAGCTCGGATGATTGAAAATGATGAAAGTCAATCTAATGAAATGAGACAATATGCAGCGGAAGTCGCTCGTATTTCAATGGAGTCAATGAATGCGGCCTTTCAGGGAACGCGATTGAGCTTTGATCATGATTACAATCCTCCCACTCAATACGATGAACCACCACCAGTACAAGTATCTCGCCGATCACGACAAACAACACCGAGAGAGGGTGCTCGTCGAGGTAGAAGGACCACTAGTGAAACAGCTGATTTTTCTGCAGGGCCCTCTAACACTAATGTGGCGACTCCCGAGCCTTATTATCCCACATTTGATTTTTCTGTAGGGCCCTCTAACACTAATCCGAATTTTTCTAGTCAGCAAACAGTTGGTTTTGTAACTCCGCAGGTTCCAATATCTGGGTTTGCACAATTTAGTGGTTCTCAATATGGTTTTCAACATGGTATGCGTGAATTTCCGATACATAATTCTCCATTTGGTGGAAGATTGAATTTTTCGAATGTAAGTATAATTATTTTCATACAATTTTTTAACTTTTTATAATTTTTTTTTATTGCATGTTTATTTGATTATATTATGTTATATTGTATTATAGGTAACTGCGTTTGATGATTCAAGATTTAATGCTGCGGCTTCACAAAATTTGTTTCTTAATAGACAAAATCCACCTAGGAGAACATCTAGGCTACACAAATCAACTAGATGTGGAACAGGCAGTCACTATCAAAATGAGGAAGATTTTGAAAATGAAGATGAAAATGAAGATGAGAATGAAGATGTAGAAGATTCGGATTCAGAAGAATAATTTTTTTTATGCACCTTTATTCTAAAAGGCTGAAGATTCGAATTTTGAAATATGTAAATTTTGTTGTTTCGTGCAAGTTTGAACAAAGTAATGAGATTCTTTTATCATAAGTCAAATCAATATTTTTTATGTTAGGTCAAATCAATACTTTTTATATTAGGTAAAATCATTATTTTTTACGTACAATATTTAAAATGCACAAGACAAATTAAATTCATGTCAACAAATAAATATAAAAGATATATCATAATATTAATAACAAGATAATAAAAACACATTAACCTTAAAAACATATACAAAATATTTAAAATCGAGTAGGACATCGTGCCTTTGTGTGACCTGTCTCCTTACAAACACTACATTTTCTAGTCATGCGAGCCGGAGCTATATCCATATCATTCTTAAGTCGGCTTCTTCCTTGCGTACCACTTGTCCGCAAATATTCAGTATTTGCAATTAAATTAAAAGGAGCTGGTGGCCAATACATTTCATCACCCACTGGATTAAATGTCTCACTGTATGTTCGTTTGTAATATTTTGCACTGTAGAATTTACTTACATAAGATTTTGGCTCGATTCCGCGAAGTCCACAAAATTTGATGGCATGCGAACAAGGCATATGATAGTTTCTCCATTTTCCACAAGAACATTTCTTACCTTTTGCAGTAACCTTGTGGACATTTCCACCTTTACCATCATGAGCAAAAGTAAGAATTTCAAAAACTCCATCACCTGTGTTGTAAGTCATCATATCTGTGTGCCCTTGAGCTCTTTGATAATAATCATTAAATTTTTTATCTATCGCAAGAGGCCATGGCATATTACTTTGAAGTAATGCAATTGCAAGATTGTTTCTTTCGACAAAACGATCAACGAGAGCTTTGAACGTCATTCGAACCATGGCAGTCACAGGAAGCCCCCGAGCTTTTTTCAATAAACCATTATATGACTCAGACACATTTGTCGTCATGGCACCCCATCTACGACCACCATCCTTATACATCGTCCATTTTTCCAAAGGAAATTCATTTAACCATTCATATGCTGCAGGAGACAATGTTTTGATTTGTTGCATCCGTTGCATAAACTTTTTCTCCTGATGCTCAGTAGCAGCCAACCACATTAGATTTTCGAGTTCACTATTTACAAATTTTTTATTAAAATTTGCTTTTAAGTGTCGAACACAAAATCTATGATATGTGTTGGGTGGACTCAACCAATCATAAGATTGAACGCACTGCAAGATTCCTTGATGACGGTCAGAAATAAGACCAATTCCTTGTCGTTCACAAACTACATGTGTCCATAATAACTTCAGAAACCATGACCAAGACTCAAAACTCTCACGTGCAACTAAAGCATATGCAAGTGGAAAAATATTTCCATTCGCATCAATTCCAACCGCAATTAACAATTTGATATCATACAAACCATAAAGATGTGTGCCGTCGATAGAAATGACCGGCCTACAACTTTTGAAACCATCAATGCTCTGTTTAAAAGCCCAAAAAAGAAATTTAAAAATTTGCTCACCTTGCATTGTTGTAGAATGATGCTCCCACTCAATAATAGTGCCTGGATTGAATAATTGTAGTGCAGCCATGTATCGAGGTAATGCCTTAAATGAACTTTCAAAATCACCATAAACCATTCGAAATGCTTTTCTTCGACCTTTTTGTGCTTTTCTGTAACTAGGAGTATAGTGATGTTTTCCTTTGATAATTTCACGGATCATCTTAATATTTATGTCCGGATTTTGCATAACATATGGTATTAATGAAGATGCAATCATGTTATCATTCAAATTGAAATGATCCTCCTTATAGTTATCTGTAAGACAAGTATGCGGTTCAATCATTTTTCCTGTCTTCCACATACCGCTTGAAATCTCTCTAAACCGAATCATCCAATCACACCCTAACTCATGACGCTTGCAAATAACTTTCCAACTTTTACTTTTGGATTGATCACAACGAAATTCTTTTTTAATAGCAAGACTATATGCTCTTACTGCAGATTTCATTTGCATCTTATTCATAAATAACATACCTAGTTGCATATACAAATTAAATTAATCAACATGCAATAAATAAATAAATAAACAACTATAAAATATTTAGTTTTCAACAATCGAACCTGACTGGATATGTTTAGGATTGTTTGAATTCCAAAGTGCCATTCGAATGGAACCGTTATCTCTCGTGTACATAAAATCTTCTGCATTTTCGTCAGTGTGATCTAAGTATGGAATCGCTGTAGAATGATAATTAATACTTTGATCTTCAACGGATGCATTAGGTACATTATACACATTATCATCATCGCCGTCATACATATCATCACTATCTGTTAATTCATGCTCAGAAGGTTCATCATTGTGCAACTCACCAACTCGTTCATCACCCATAACATTATTATTTACAATTTGTGTACAATAACTCACTGCATTTTGAATTTGATCATACCTATAAAAATAATAATATAAATATATTACATATAAGAAAAATAATTTTTAAGAAATAAGAAAACATTACTTTATTTACCTATTAGTTGAATCCGATGAGAAACAATTCAAATGACTGAAATTTTGGCTAGACTCTCCCATAATATTCAAATGTATTTACCTAAAATTGTTGGTAGATTGGAAGATTGGAAGATTGAAAGTAATATGAATATGAAGGATAAGTTCCAATTTATAGAATTGAAAGTCTAATGTACTATTTACGTGTGAACTTCTTCAACTATTTACGATAAAAAAACAAACGATTTACTATTTTCACGTGATCCTTTTAACTTAAGTATGTAATTTTTTTTTTTTTAAAAAAAACATAAATCGCTGCCTAGGCAGCGATTTACATAAAAAAAATTTTTTTTTTTTTTGTAAATCGCTGCCTAGGCAGCGATTTACTTAAAAAAAAAATTTTTTTTTTGGTAAATCGCTGCCTAGGCAGCGATTTATGTTTTTTTTTAAAAAAAAAAATTTTTGTTATTAAAAAATGTTAACTTATGTATATAATTTATAAGAAACTATACATTATTTTTAAAAAAATAAAAATAACTAAATATATTTTCTTTCTAAAAAAATATATTATATTGAATTTAAATTTAAATAATATTTGAATTCAAATAATTAATTTTTATAAATAAAAAATTTAAGGGAGAAAAATTATTTAAATTTTTTTTTAAAACAAAATTACATACTTAAGTTAAAAGGATCACGTGAAAATAGTAAATTCACGTGATCCTTTTAACTTAAGTATATAATTTTGTTTTAAAAAAATATTTAAATAATTTTTCTCCCTTAAATTTTTTATTTATAAAAATTAATTATTTGAATTCAAATATTATTTAAATTTAAATTCAATATAATATATTTTTTTAGAAAGAAAATATATTTACTTATTTTTATTTTTTTAAAAATAATGTATATTTTCTTATAAATTATATACATAAGTTAACATTTTTAAAAAAATTTTTTATTTAAAAAATTACTCAGCGATTTAATAACAAAAATTTTTTTTTTTTAAAAAAAAACATAAATCGCTGCACATAAAAAAAAAATTTTTTTTTTTGGTAAATCGCTGCCTAGGCAGCGATTTACATTAAAAAAATTTATTTTTTTTAAAATGTAAATCGCTGCCTAGGCAGCGATTTATGTTTTTTTTTAAAAAAACATAAATCGCTGCCTAGGCAGCGATTTATGTTTTTTTTTAAAAAAACATAAATCGCTGCCTAGGCAGCGATTTATGTTTTTTTTTAAAAAAACATAAATCGCTGCCTAGGCAGCGATTTATGTTTTTTTTTAAAAAAACATAAATCGCTGCCTAGGCAGCGATTTATGTTTTTTTTTAAAAAAACATAAATCGCTGCCTAGGCAGCGATTTATGTTTTTTTTTAAAAAAACATAAATCGCTGCCTAGGCAGCGATTTATGTTTTTTTTTAAAAAAACATAAATCGCTGCCTAGGCAGCGATTTATGTTTTTTTTTAAAAAAACATAAATCGCTGCCTAGGCAGCGATTTATGTTTTTTTTTAAAAAAACATAAATCGCTGCCTAGGCAGCGATTTATGTTTTTTTTTAAAAAAACATAAATCGCTGCCTAGGCAGCGATTTATGTTTTTTTTTAAAAAAACATAAATCGCTGCCTAGGCAGCGATTTATGTTTTTTTTTAAAAAAACATAAATCGCTGCCTAGGCAGCGATTTATGTTTTTTTTTAAAAAAACATAAATCGCTGCCTAGGCAGCGATTTATGTTTTTTTTTAAAAAAACATAAATCGCTGCCTAGGCAGCGATTTATGTTTTTTTTTAAAAAAACATAAATCGCTGCCTAGGCAGCGATTTATGTTTTTTTTTAAAAAAACATAAATCGCTGCCTAGGCAGCGATTTATGTTTTTTTTTAAAAAAACATAAATCGCTGCCTAGGCAGCGATTTATGTTTTTTTTTAAAAAAACATAAATCGCTGCCTAGGCAGCGATTTATGTTTTTTTTTAAAAAAACATAAATCGCTGCCTAGGCAGCGATTTATGTTTTTTTTTAAAAAAACATAAATCGCTGCCTAGGCAGCGATTTATGTTTTTTTTTAAAAAAACATAAATCGCTGCCTAGGCAGCGATTTATGTTTTTTTTTAAAAAAACATAAATCGCTGCCTAGGCAGCGATTTATGTTTTTTTTTAAAAAAACATAAATCGCTGCCTAGGCAGCGATTTATGTTTTTTTTTAAAAAAACATAAATCGCTGCCTAGGCAGCGATTTATGTTTTTTTTTAAAAAAACATAAATCGCTGCCTAGGCAGCGATTTATGTTTTTTTTTAAAAAAACATAAATCGCTGCCTAGGCAGCGATTTATGTTTTTTTTTAAAAAAACATAAATCGCTGCCTAGGCAGCGATTTATGTTTTTTTTTAAAAAAACATAAATCGCTGCCTAGGCAGCGATTTATGTTTTTTTTTAAAAAAACATAAATCGCTGCCTAGGCAGCGATTTATGTTTTTTTTTAAAAAAACATAAATCGCTGCCTAGGCAGCGATTTATGTTTTTTTTTAAAAAAACATAAATCGCTGCCTAGGCAGCGATTTATGTTTTTTTTTAAAAAAACATAAATCGCTGCCTAGGCAGCGATTTATGTTTTTTTTTAAAAAAACATAAATCGCTGCCTAGGCAGCGATTTATGTTTTTTTTTAAAAAAACATAAATCGCTGCCTAGGCAGCGATTTATGTTTTTTTTTAAAAAAACATAAATCGCTGCCTAGGCAGCGATTTATGTTTTTTTTTAAAAAAACATAAATCGCTGCCTAGGCAGCGATTTATGTTTTTTTTTAAAAAAACATAAATCGCTGCCTAGGCAGCGATTTATGTTTTTTTTTAAAAAAACATAAATCGCTGCCTAGGCAGCGATTTATGTTTTTTTTTAAAAAAACATAAATCGCTGCCTAGGCAGCGATTTATGTTTTTTTTTAAAAAAACATAAATCGCTGCCTAGGCAGCGATTTATGTTTTTTTTTAAAAAAACATAAATCGCTGCCTAGGCAGCGATTTATGTTTTTTTTTAAAAAAACATAAATCGCTGCCTAGGCAGCGATTTATGTTTTTTTTTAAAAAAACATAAATCGCTGCCTAGGCAGCGATTTACATAAAAAAAAAATTTTTTTTTTTTGTAAATCGCTGCCTAGGCAGCGATTTATGTTTTTTTAAAAAAAAAAAAAATTTTTTTATAAATCGCTGCCCTGGCAGCGATTTGTAAGAAGAAAAAAAACTTTTTGGCAAAATCGCTGCTGGGGCAGCGATTTTACTTTTTCAGTTGAAGTAAATCGCTGCCGGCGGAGCGATTTTACCGTTTTGGTTTATATAAAATTTTATATACCCTTTTGGAATTTTTGTTAATATTTTCTACCGTTTGAGTTTCGGACTCTGATAAATAGATTTAGCAAAATTTAATAGCTTTGACATAAATAATGTATAAGAGAGAAATTATATAGAAAATTCCTACAAAGATATATTCACATTTTCATGTGCTGCTTATAATTGGAACTTTAAAACAAAAATCATCAAGAGAGCTAGGATCTATGGGGATAAACTATCATTGAAAATTAAATAATATACGAGAGATATAACAATCAAGACCTAACATAATCTAATAATAAGTAGTTTGGAAAATATGGATCCTTGAGAAATCAATTGCTTGAATATTCAGTAGAAGTTATTTAATGTGACCATATTAAATAGATAACCAGCCTAGATTAATAGGGACATCAAAAAAGCAACACAACAAAATGATATTTTATCAAGGACAAACCCAAACTTTTTGGATATATAACAAATATAATCACAATGATTACATAAAAGATCAACTAATTAAGGGTGTGTCCAATGGTCACTCAAAGTGATAATTAATTAGTGTGGTATGGTTCAAACATCAACAGAGATAAAATAATTATGAATTAAATTACTTAATATCATGATTAATACAAACTAACAATTATATAATGATATATAGTAAAGTAGTACTTTGCCCCTTAAAAAATCAGATCTACATATAAAGAGACGTATTGTATACCTAATTAAATAATAAACGTGTGTCATTTGTGAATAATTTTTCTAGCCTAGCCAGTAATTGTCAATTTAAAAGGTACGGAAATATAGCGTAGAGTAATGTAGGTGGAATCCATTAGTTTGATATGTGAATGGCCCAAACTTTAAAACTTCTAATGGACATTGAGCAAAGGAGGCATAATTTTTTGAAAAAATTACTAAACTACGTAACTTTACTTTATCTATTTTCAATATTTTTTTATTAAAATTCAAAAATTTCTTTTTTACATCCAATGATATTTAACTGATTTTTTTATGTTGGAGCTCAAAACTAGAATTTAACTGACTTTTTTACATCCAATGGAAGGTCTAGTTTTGAGTTCAACGTAAAAAGTCAGTTAAGTATCATTGGGTGTAAAAAAGAAAATTTTAAATTTTAATAAAAGAGTAGAAAAATATCACGAATAAATAAAATAAAGTTGTGTAGCTTATTAATTTTTCCTTAAATTTAACATTCAAAAAATACTTCTTATATCAATCCAAGCGACTCTTAATCTAACTTTAGACCCAATAATATGAAGTTTGGGCCGGCAATCTGAAGTAAGGCCTTATTAAACTTCAGAATAAGGAAGACGTATCGGCCCATGAGATATCTTTAGTACTATTACCTTATTAAACTTCTAATATATTCCTTTTAATTATTACACAATACCTATTTATGGGAATTAAATTAAAAACAATTTTCAGCTTAATTTAGAAATATTTTTTGTGAGCTCAGACAATTGTTGAAATGGGACAGGACAGTACTAATATTTGTTGGGAGGCGGATGAATATAATCATATAAATATTGAATTCTATATTATTTTTTTTTTGAAAGTTCAAAATTAAAAAAATAGTTATGTTAAAAGGATTGAAATTAAATCTTACACCATATCTAGTTAAATTACAATAACGTCTAACATAGTTCTACAAAATGAAATGTAAACTTGCTAAAGTACTGATGTACGTAAATTTTATTTCTAATTCAAATTTAAATTTGTGATTTTTGATATACTCAAATAATTATTTTTTAGTCTAAAATAGTCCATTAAAAAAAGTAGTCGTAGAAATACAAAAAATAACAAATAATAACGAAAGCAACATATTCTAACAAAAACAATAAATAATAACACAATAATTACTATAGTAAAATAATATGTTATTTGAAGTATAAAATAACAAATAATAACATAAATTAAAAGAAAAGGTATTGCCACTGAACTAGCGAAATAGACCACTTATATCATCCATTACATTCTGGGATCAAAAATACCCCGCCGTTATCCTAGGAGACCACAAATACACTCAAGAGTTAACACCCCAATTTTTTAGTGATGTGGCATGTCACATGAGACTAATCCCTGCACCTAAGCGTTGCCAACTAAGATTCCCTATAAAAGAACTTTACCTTTAGTAGCGACAAAGTTTCCATAAAATTCCAAAATATTGTCACCGAAGGTTATGAGTGATTTTTAGTGATGACTAAGGCTCCAACAACCATTCGCTAGTAAAACCTATTTTTTCAACAAGAAAAGTATGATAGTTAACTTTTGATTGCAACCTAATTTTCTAATAATAACTTGCAATATCAATATTAAAAATACCCAATATTATTACGAAAAATCATGAAAATTACTTCTCGATCCACATATCCTACTATATAATGCATCATTGCACATTTTATACATTTACATATAACATAAAAATAAAACATACAGTGTATTCAAACTCCTACTTAATCGATATCATTTTTGTTTTTTAAAAAATAATAAAGAAAAAAAAACACAAAATTAAAATTTAATGTTAGAAATTTTTAGCGACGATTTTTGGGTCTTTTGTGGCGACTATTGTCGCCTCTAAAGGTCTATTTCTTTTGTAGTAATCCTAGTTGGCAATGCTTAGGTGAAAGGATTAGTCCCACATGGCTTGTCAAGCCAATAAAAATATGGAGTGTTCACTCTTGATGGTGTATGTGGTTCTTAGGATATCAACAGGGGCATTTTTGTTTTCAAAATATAATGAAGGGTATAAATAATTTATTTCACATAGTTCAAAAGCAATTTTAACTCTTTTCCGTAAATTAATAACCAGACATTACATGAGACATGAGTAATATGACAATTATTGCTAATACTAGTAGTATATAGGCGAATAAAAGACGATACACATAATTTTAATTTATTTTTGGTATTATTAAAATTAGTACACGAACAAAAAATTTGAATTGAACCTTTTATTATGCTCAAATCTTTTAATTATTTGGGGAGGGACTATTTATTTCTTAAATGAAAATAAATTTGCCCTCGGGAGTCTTTTGATGTGATGTATAAAAGGAGTTAATTCTAAGATAATATTTAAGTGGTCTTTAAATCATTATTTGATTGCAAAAGACGAGATAACTCATTATTTTCATTAGGGGTGAAATAGTATTACCATGATAACTTATGCTGGATAAATTATGTAAAATAACAAAAATTGCACCCTTAAACTTTATTTTGTAAACCACTTTTATATTTGTGTATATTAACATATTTTAAACAATATTTATAACAACATAACAATCTTAATTAGTCACTGTTCTTATGATAATGTATTTTCCTATTAAAAAACTTACATTTTATAAATACAATTTCTATTTATGAATATATTGTAAGTTGTATTATTTGCCTAATTCTTATGATTATTTATATATTGATTTCTCCTAAAATGTTCATCCCACTATTAAAATACATATTTTTAATTAAATGTTTATTACTCACTTAAAAATTATATTTATATATCAATTAAGATATAAATAACCTTAACAACAAAAATTCTCTTACTTTAATAAACTTAAAATGAAAATTTTATTTTTAAGCTAATTAAAATGAAAATTTCATTTTTAACCTAAATAAGATGATTTTTTTTTTAAAAGTAAATAAGATGGAAATTTATTTTTTGAGTTAAATAAGATGAAACTTTAATTTTAAAAAGACATGGCACAATTATGAAACTATATACACAAAAATATTTAAGCTAAATAAGATAAAAGTTTAATTTTAAAAATACACGACACAATTATTTAAAAAACAGGCGACACAATCATGAAAATACACACCCAAAAATATTTAAACAAAATAAAATGAAAATTTTATTTAAAAAAATAAATTATTAAAGCTTGTAAAAAATATATAAAATAAACTAAATAAGAGAATATTTCTATAAGCAAATTAAACGATGAATGAAAACTAATCCAACCTTATTCGAGCATAATTTATCCATTATACCTAACTGATAAAAGCAGAACTTGTATTAAAACAAACCCATCCCTGAAAGTCGTTAAAGTAAAATCGCCGTTAATTTGTTTCTCCCTAACAGATAACGCCGTTAATTTGTTTCTCCCTAACAGATAACGCCGTTCATTTGTTTCTCCCTAACAGAACCCTAGAGAGAGTGAGAGTATGGCGGACGAAGCTGAAGACGCTATATTGGCATATCTCAAAGACAACGATGAGATTTCAAATTCTGAGAAATTTGCTCAAGATTTTGGTTTTGGCCATGACGAGATCCTCAATGTCATACGCAGACTCCATGGATTTCGATTCGTGGATGCTCAGGTACTTTGTTCGTCTTTCTACTAGTTGAATTTTCGTTCTATCCTCTTTTGGTTAGGTTGCAGCTACGGATGCTTGTTTGACTCATGATAAACTTCAAATTTCAGTTTTTTCTGTATGCCGTAAGTTGCGCTATCTTGAGTAGTCTATGGAAAAGACCAGTCATTCATTCCCCCATTGCAATCAATTGTTGCAATTTGGTCACTATTTTGAAGTCTTTTTGTAGTACCTCGGGTTATGTCAAAGGAGATAAGACGCTTGCGGATTTTCTCGCAGAGTCAGAGAACCTGATTGATGATGTTTTGGTAGATCACACCCCCATTACGTATTATTTGGACTGCGTGGCTGGAAAGGACATGTTCTCCGAGGGAAAGATAGCGTAGGCCTTACACTATTTATTCTTTTAGTACGGAGGCTATAAGGTAGAAATATGATTTGTGTTCATAGTTTTATGGAAGACATGAGGATGTAGTGGAGAAACTGTAATTTTCGGATAGTTTTTACTCTACGCAGTAACATACTGGTACTGATTTTGAAAAAAGCTTCGTTCTGCCTTTTTATGTGAAAACATCTGTACAAATGTTATAGCAAAGCAACCCAATACCATATTAAGGCGTTATGTGTAGAATCCAGGTTAATACATAGCACATTCCAGGGAAAATAGGCTTATGCAAATTGTTGGAAAATATGTCTAGTGCTCTCATCCCCTTCTTTGAGTCTAAGCTTCTGATTTCCATTCTAATCTCTATCCTTAGTTATTTTTTATTTCAATATTTCCATTGTAATTGAGTAGTTTGATTATTGCAATTAAGGTCTTAAAGTTGTAATTGTATTCCAATTCTCTTTTTGATATAGTGAGAAATTTGGTTTGTTACACTGGTGCTTTCATTGTTCGTACTCCAAATTATAATGGTGGTATTAGGCCGATTTAGTGGTGGCAACGACCCAGAGGGTTGGATTCTTCGGGCCGAGCAGTATTTCAACTACCTTGGTTCCCCCCAAAAGGACTGGCTACCTCTTCGTTGTTTCTACCTTGATGGTGAAGCTCTTACTTGGTTGCATAACAAGCAATTCTTTGATTGGAAGCATATTATGGAAAAATTGCTTATGCAATTTCCACAATGAACCTTCATAGCTTCGGTGAGTATGGCAGATACATCACGTGCCTATTTTGACTATGAGCTTTATGCTACATTTGTTCCTCTGGCGACCTCTGCCGCTGCAGTTGTAGATCTAAGTCATGTCACACATTCATCTTACTTGGAAGATGACTTCACAAGTAGAAACACGGAGGCAGTCCATATGTTCGAGAAATTGCCTGAGAAGTATACCCATGTGGATTCCTTGGCATTGCTTACTGGAAGTAATGTTGAGATTGCAACTCTCCGCCTGGGCACTCCTCAAATTGGGAATGTAAAATCAGTAGAATTAAATTTGGTACATGAACCTTCTTCCATCATCGAAGGTCAGGTGTTCGATGAAATTTCATACACAACTGTTAGCTCTGGCATTCCTGAACTTAATGATAGATAAGGTCCCTAACTTCGGTGTTAATGGATAAGAAAGGATCTGATACTGTGGATGAGGAAACTTTGCAAGATATGTAGCTTTTTTTGACAAATCTCCTCAAAAGGATGCATCTGGTACTCTGGCTTGCATGTGCAAATTATTGGCATAGTATATCCATTTGCAACTTGCTTAATTTCTCTTGTTGGTCGAGAAGCCATGATGTCGAATCGACATCTCGAACAAGATATGCTAACGAGGTATGTAGTTGCTAACTTTCTTGGTAGTGGCTCTCCTAAACGGACAACTGATTTAGAGACATTTACAGTGGATATGGAAGATTTATTTCTTGATAAATACTTTCTGGAGAATGAGAGTGCTATATCGATAAGTGCGATGCATTCTGTTGGATTGCTTCTTGCTGCTGAAAATAGAAAATCTATTGGGGAATTCAGTGGTCAGCATATTTTGAGCCAATCTCCATTTAATCTTGTTGCCAATTTCCTTCTGCTTAATGTAACCATTCCGATCACTGCTGTGGATCTTGGTGTATGAGATCTAGGAATAGGTTTCGGGTTATGGCTCTAACCGTTTATATAGAGAACGTTAGGAACTACTATCGTTGGGATGTGTTGACATGTTTTTCTTACTTGTGTATTCAAATCATATGAGTAGAATGTGGGATCCCGGACAATTAGGGTGTGTAAAGTCCTACTGGTTCAAGGGGTTCTCGGCAGTCGATAACTGCAATGCATTTAACATGTCTTTTAAGAGCATATTCATGTTTCTTCAGTGAATATTATGCGGTAAAACATGATGTTTTGGTAGCCAACTTCCAACAAACATCAGTGCTGCATCTTCGCTGTATCACGGCTTTTTAGCATGATACAAGTGTGGGAGGTAAAAGTTTTGTTTAATGTTGCAAAGGAAGATATGAACCCGCACCCAACTGTTTTCCAGAAGGCAGCTAACCAGTTGCACTTGAGCTCAAAACTATCCCAAGATGTCCATGCTCGCTATGGGGCGTTCAGCCTGCTCTTTACGCTGGACTGCAGAGAGGACAAACCACTCAGGATCTATCATGGATCACCTCAACAGCATCACCTGAGTTGGTGCAGGCTCCTCAAGAGAAAGGATCTGCAGCTTTTGCCACTGACTTTCTCATGGGCGGAGTTTCTGCTGCTGTATCAAAGACCGCTGCTGTCTCTATTGAGCGTGTGGAACTTTTGATCCAAATCAAGATGAGAAGCTCAAGGCTGGTAGGCTCTCAAAACCATACAAGGGAATTCACGACTGTTTCGGGGTGACAATTAAGGAAGAATGGAATGAGAAGGGCATTGCAGCTCCTATTAGCCATCTGTGGCTAGAAAATATGACAAAGGTCCCTTATTTGTCTGCCAATAGTGCTTCGACAAGTTTGAGTTACATCATTAGGTGCATTTCTCTTTCGGACACATCTCATATTAATACACATCTTTGCCATGTTAATCAGCAGCTAAGAAAGAATGATGCAACCTTGTCCATAATACTCCAGGCTGCCAACCAAGTTGCTTGGTTGTTGCTTACCAACCTTACTGTACTAGGGGATGCTTATGCCTACTCGAACCTTGAGGACAAGGTTCTTATTGAGGTTGGGGGTATTGTTATGAATGAGCCGAGACCAGTTATAGCAAAGCAGCCCAATACCATATTAAGGGGTTATGTGTGGGATCCAGGTTAATCAATAGCACGTTCCAGGAAAAATAGGCTTATGCAAAGTGTTGGAAAAATGCCTAGTGCTCTCATCCCTCTCTTTGAGTCTAAACTTCTCATCTCCATTCTTATCTCTATTCTTAGTTACTTGTAATTTCAATATTTCCGATGTAATTGAGTAGTTTGAGTATTGCTATCAAGGTCTTGAAGTTGTAATTGTATGCCAATTCTCTTTTTAATATAGTGAGAAATTTGGGTTTGTTACAAGTTACAACTAGCTTGAACGAATGTGAAATAATATTTGAATTTGTTGAATTGTGCAGGACATTAGGAGAGAGAGATGGGTGCTTACTGAAGAGGGGAAAACTTATGCTGCTGTAGGTTCTCCTGAATTTCAGCTTTTCTCAGCAGTACCACCGGAGGGAATTGCGCGGGAAGAGTTGCAGGTTGCAGCGTATTTGGTTTTTAGTGTATTTACTAAGTTTTTTTTTTCATGCGCTATTTCAGATTGCTTTTACATCAAACATTACAAAATTCTTTAATTTGTGAGCTCTCTTTTGACTAATGGCCTATCTGGATGCAGAAAAAATTGGATCCTTCAGTTTATAAAATTGGTTGCCAGCAAGCTATAAAGAACAAGTGGGTGGAGATGGCAAAGACACATGTCTCAAGGAAGGTACAATAGGCAGTTGCATAGGAGTTTAATTTTGCTACTTTTATTTTATTTTATCGGAAGTGTACTTTTGCTCATTCTCCTCTCTATGTCTAATATATCATTTTTGTTATGACCACAGTTTTTTCAATTGATGAAAAACTGTACCTTCTCCCAATCCTTGCCAAAAACAAAATTTTATAACCTTTGGTACTAAAAGATTATTCCCTTGTTAAGCTTGCTTCTTTGTTGCTTGAACGTCTCTCATTTGGAGTTGCTTATCTCTGCCTCTCACGCGTAATTCATTTTGATAGGTAGTAGTAGTATTCCTGTCTTTGCAACTTTTATTTTGTTTTCAACCTCATTCTACTTAAAAGTTTTTCACACTATCACAATTGACTCTCTTCTCCTATCCCTTCTACTTGAGCTTGTATGTGCAAAACTATATCTTTACAACCATCCTGAAGATTAGGACCCAAGTTTCTCCAATACTTTTGAGAGCAAAATATGTGGAAATCTATGAGTAGCGACCCTTTTGCTGAAAGTTCTTTTTCGTGACCCTTCTGCTATAATCTTTTTCTTTAGAGAAAAGAGGCGAGATAAATGGACTAGTCTCATCGTATGACCTTGCCTAATTGATGAATAGCAGTTTATCTATTCCTTGATCCCCAGTGGTTCTTACTTGGGGGACTAGGGTAGTCAAATTATCAGGAATCCCCTCATGCCTGACAATGACCATGAAGGTCTGAAAAAGCCTTTATTACTTGCTTAGTACCAGTTCTTTAGCAATAATAACGTGTCATTTCTAGCCTATATTCAACATTATTAAACAGTAATTGTTCCCTTGTGGCGGTTCAAGGATTTTTCTGTTTCTCCTTCTATGTTTTGTTGCTGGTTATTTGTTTGCCATCTACTTCAGTTTATAGCACGTGGCCTTCTTTTGTTTTACTGCTTCCTTTCCTTATCAATATATGTTGAATGAGGTCTCTGAGAGCTATAATGTAGAGGCAGCAAGGGAAGGTGACATCAACATGTGGTTTTTTTAATATTTCTTACTGGGCTGCCTTTTAGTCTATTTGTTGACTTCATGTAGGTCCAACATGCTGATGACAAAGTTCAAAATTTGCTGTTGCGGATACAAAATGACGAGGTATATTGTTTGTAGTCAGTGGTTATCTTATTCCCCAACCCTTCACTTTTTGCTCACCTTTCTTCTTTACTAATAGCTCTCCTCCCACACAGGAAATTTGTTATGGTTTTGTAGCTAGTTGACTATTATATTAATCAATTTGACTGTAACAAAGCAATGCTTTGCAGGCTGTCAATCAGGAGGATATTGATGCTCTAAAGCGAAGAAAACTAATAATTCAGCAGTAATTATCTATTCTTTAATATCCTTTCTCCAGCACTTGACATTTACAGGATGTAATCTCACAGTTATCCTAATACATATTCCAAATGCTGGTTCTTAAATATGTTACTTACTGCTGCTCTTTCTAGGGTTTGGAAAGGAAATTCCGTAAGAAAAGGTCCCGAATATGCCCCAAAAAGGAAAAGAGCAGCGACTGATCTCACTCGAGAAAATTTACAGAGGTAACTTTCCGACTCATTTGGAAAGAAAAAACTGTTAGTTCCTCGTAAAAAGATAGCTAAGTCATTCAGTCATGCGCACAGCTCGGGTTAAATTACTGGAAAAACTAGTATTTTGGAATGTGACAGTCAACTTAAGAATAGTGCCTGATTAGGGAATTTGTATCAATTGCCAAGGCAGTTGGTAAATGCTCTATAATTTAATCAAACTCCAAAAATTGATGGAGTTTGACATTGTTTTTGAATTTGAGAAGTCCCTACGTGTGGATCTCCAGGAAAGTGTAATTTTTATAGCTTTTTCTTCAGATTCGAACTCTAGTACTTATGCTTCAGAGTTTCGACTGTCCCGGAGTTTCACATGTAGGATTTTCAAACTCCAAGACAATGTGCTCGATGCTCGAGCTTATTTGTGTTTTAGCTTTTAGAGTTTTTACTTCCACATTTCTACCAATTTTCACATGTGGTCTATTTTTCAATTACTAGTCAAAAAAGTGGACAGCACTTGCTATTTTTATGTTTAAAGAACAAAACAAATTCATGGGCTGGGTAAATGAGAAAAGTTGCAATATGCAGTTTTCTGATGGTTTTGGAGCATTCAATATTTATTTCATACAAACTAACGTGTTTGAATAATTAATCTAAGTAGGGATCCACTAATTCCATGATGGACGAAGCATTTAGTTTATGTTCTAATTAACATATGTTGCTTGTTCTTTTGAAGGGGTGACTGGAAGGAATTGGAATTTAAAGAGTACAACTTCAGTGCTAAAGGTCAGCCAGTTGAAGGTGGCCATCTTCATCCATTGCTCAAGGTGTGTATTTATCCCCTTTTAAAATATTGATTGTGACCTTAAATTGATTTTCTTTCTGTTAGCTGACTGAGGCCAAATTTTCTTCCCTCACGTGTTGATTAAATGTTACCATCTTGTTGCAGGTTAGGCGGCAGGTACAAACGATTTTTCTTAATATGGGGTATGCCTAAATGAACTTTTCTTGTGTCTATATATGGAGACTATAAATGCATGTGTATAGATGAATGTGTTTATGTATATATATTTAGTTATTTATTTGGAAATTCTCTGTAGTGGACTGTAAGTGCAACATTTCATTTGAATTATGCAGGTTTGAGGAGATGCCAACGAATAATTATGTCGAAAGCAGGTAAGCTATTATTTATTTTGTTAGTCTTTTCCCCAGTCATAAATACAAGTGAGCCCTTCATAATTGATGGAACATCTTCCAAAGTAAAAAGTTGTTAGGCTATATGAAATAACTGAACTAGGAAAATGGCACATCTCCTAGTCATTTTACTTTTATCTGAATAATTGGAGGGGACATCTTCTTTGCATGACTCTTCGTTAAGAGGTTGATATGTAAGTATTTTGAATCAAGCCCACTTTATCCTCCATTAGAGAAACATGTTTTGGCTGTTGTCATTTTACTTGCTAAAGTTCCTACTTCCTAATACATAACAGTTTCAAAGTACCTCTTCTGTAGACCATTTTCTAAATACTATTTTTTCATGTTGAACATTCATGAGCTTCTGATGGTAAACAGTCACATTTATTGAAGATGGATGGTAAAATATAGCTATTTAATATTCATGAGCTTTCAAGCTCAAATTGATGGTAAACCATACATTTCACAATGTCATCCATTTAGGAGTCTTCTCTGGTGTATAGCTAAGGGTGATTTGTGCACTGTCATGTCCTCTAGTAAAAAATGTTAGGATAAATATTTGTTTAAATTCTTGTCAAAGAAGTATATGTTAATGTGGTTTGCAGTTTTTGGAATTTCGATGCACTTTTCCAGCCCCAACAGCACCCTGCCCGTGATTCACATGATACTTTCTTTTTGAAAGGTAAGTTTGAGTTTACATTTTACTGCCTCATCTGAGTTTCTTCTAATGAATTATTTGTTTGAATATAGTGCCTTCCTCTACAAAGATGCTTCCAGAAGATTATGTTGAGCGGGTAAAAGAAATTCATGAATCTGGTGGTTACCAATCTAGGGGGTATGGTATTCAATGTCACTCACACTTGTCAAGGTTTTGACGTTTCTATCCTCAGTATTTAACAGTTCTTCTTGCTTAGATATGGGTATGATTGGAAAAGAGAGGAAGCGAACAAGAATCTTTTGCGGACACACACTACTGCTGTTTCGTCAAGAATGTTGTATGCATTAGCGCAGGTCCAAATGATTGACCATATCCAGAATCATCGTTTCATATATTGATTTTACTTCTTGCATTTCAAACCTGTGTTATACATTACTGCAGAAGCCATTCGCCCCCAAGAAATACTATTCTATTGATCGTGTTTTCAGAAATGAAGCAGTTGATCGAACACATCTTGCTGAATTTCATCAGATAGAAGGTTGCTATATAGTTATACAAATTTCGTGTCATTCATGTTTTCCGGTTCCTTGATATATTTTTTTTCTTCTCTTGTTCTTCCGCAGTACCAAACCTTTAGCTCAGATAGACACTGGTCCTTGAAGTGCCAGCAAAACTGATTTATCATCCCAAGTCCCAACTACTGGTTGAATTCCTCATAGTAGAATTATATTGAGCTGTGCTTTAGATACTTTATGAACATTGGCTTGGTTTCTGTTTTAGGTTGGAAAAGTAGGGAATACTGAAGAGTATTTCTGTTTCTTACTACGACAGCACATTATCAACGAGCCAATACCCCTCTTGACATATGACAATTAGGGTGCAGTTTGGTTCACATACTTATTATACAAGGATCGTTACATGAATAATGATGTAGGAATTGTTATATGGTGAATAATAATTACATTACATGGATTGTTTTTTAGAGATTGTCAACTTTAAGGGGTCTTCAGATATGCTTATTCCACTTCTTCATGCATAAATTTTCGCATGAGTGGTGTTAGCAAGTATAGATTGATACAGAATAACCACTGTATAAGTTATCCACTAGTTCTATACTGAAAACCAAATGTTGTGTTTGTTATACAAAGCTTTAATTAGCAATTCAGAGTTTTATGCCATAAAAACCAAATGTTACACACACTTCCTTTAACTCAAAAGACTTCTCTATACTATTTATTCTGTACTGTAGGTGATTACAAATACAATATGTGGCTTTAGAGTCTATTCGTTTCATAGCTCTTACTACTTATGTTGAACTCTGTGTTAGGTAGTACTGTTAAGTAAAACTTATTCTTTGTTTACACTTTATCCTGTTAACAGTTCCATGAACATATATTGTCATGGTTTCTTATTCCAGGTTTAATATGTGATCGTGGACTCACTCTTGGTGACCTGATTGGTGTTCTTCATGACTTCTTTTCTCGTCTAGGTGACCAGCTACCACTGTGCTTGTATTCATGCTTATGTTCTATGTTTTAGTACGTCAATGTTTGCTCAAGCCTTGGTCTCATAGAAAAGATAAAGCTTGCATTGATATCACATCCAACTCATTTACATGAGCTCTTAATTATGAGAGGGCTAATTAGTGGTTTACTTTTCTTTTTCTAATTACAGGAATGTCCAAGCTTCGGTTCAAACCTGCTTATAACCCTTATACTGAGCCCAGCATGGAAATTTTCAGGTTGTAGTAGTATCTTTAACGTAAATACACAATTGTTCAACTCAGCATTAATGTCATATCCTTTTGTTTTGTCAGCTACCATGAAGGCTTTAAGAAATGGGTGGAAGTTGGAAATTCTGGTATGTTTAGGCCTGAAATGCTTCTTCCTATGGGTCTGCCAGAAGATGTTCGGGTTATTGCCTGGGGCCTTTCCCTTGAGAGGTATACGATCTGTTAACAGCAACATGTTCTTTATTTATAAATTAAAACTAACTTCTTGTACCTATGTTGCTAGGCGGTATTGATATAAGTGGGAGTTGTTTGTATGTTTGAACTTATTAGTTATTAAACCTGTAAGGAGAACTGTTAACCATAGTAAAGCCACACTAGTGTGCATTATTTTCTTCACTCAAAGTTTAATGTATTCCTGCGAAGCATCTATCTTGTGCAAACACGGGATAGTTAAATGCTCAAGGTTTGAACTCTGGATCATTTGCATGCTTTTTTAGTTGCAAGTTAGAGAGGTTTGTGGCATAACAGAATTAGGTCCCAAGAGTAGTAAAAGGTATCAGTTCATTTTTGGTGTCACTCCAAGTTAACTGCTGAAAAGTTGAAAGCCTCAACCACTTAGATTCTCTCTCAGCAATGCTTACGATAGTTTCTGACTGATTATTGCAATTCTTGCTAGTTGACAGATTGTAGGTCTTCTGGCTTAGTGTAGCTCCAGTTATATGCAGGACTTTGAAATGTGACCAAGATAGAAAAGAGAATTAAGGGGGTGGGCAGGGAGAGAGAGAGAGAAGGGACTATGGGCTGGTAATTAATGTGACCGGAGTAGCTGATTGTGGTTGAATTATCACAATGGAGGGGAGCAGAGGGTAGATATGGTCTCTTTGTTGGTTTATATTGCACTGTTGACAAGAATGTATCAAGAATTTGTAATTCGAAATACCTGGGGTGTTGTGTAAAATTTATATTGGGCATTACATGTAATGAAATTATGTTCACATGTTTTGTTGAAGCTTATTTTACTTGTCTTCGTGCTTGCAGGCCCACCATGATTCTCTACGGAATTGACAACATCAGAGATCTTTTTGGTCCCAAGGTATAATTGGCACTTCGGTGATCAACTGCGGTACAATTTCTCAGCGTTATCAATGTTTGACCTTGTTCTTTTTTCTTTTTGCAGGTGGATCTAGGTCTCATCAAAAGAAACCCAATATGCCGGCTTGGACTTTAGTAATACAGCATTCTTGACTTGCGGATCCATTCTATCACATATGTCGGGCACTCTACTGGGCAATAAAGTTGAGATAAGATTTTTCTGCTGGGCAGTCAAGTTGAGATCATTTCTTTACAATGGGAGGATTCTTGCCGATATTTGATCGTAGATGTTTTTTGTTGATACAAATGTGAGGATTAAATATCAGATCGGAGGGGGCGCTATATACAAGTTTTTTGATGCTATATCTAGATTTGTGCTCATTTAGTCCCTTCAATATTCTTATTTTGGCTATCTAAGGACAGGTTGATAGGAGGGTTGCTGCTCCTTGAATCAATGACACTATACTCAAATGAGTATAATATATCACTTCTTATCTTTAATGCATTCAAGCTCTCTTATAATTCTCTGCATCATAAATGAGTAAACCCATTTGTTCCTCTGTCTAGACAATGTCGACTTCTTGAAATTTATAATATGCAGATGTATTTTACTACAATAGTTTTTCTATCAAGAAACTTTCTAATCTTCATTATTGATTCGCTACTTACAAGTTAATTCTTATGTAATATATATAGCTAACCGAGTTGTATGTTATATACTAAGTGGAACGCATCAATAAAATGGTCAAAATGGAAACCTCTATGTATCTTAAAAGTGAAGTTCAGAATGAAAAGGCCAGATTTGATTACAAACACTAATTTTCTTTCATGTCAAGAGAACTTGTAACTAGTGAAGTTTAATCCTCTGTAAAATAAAGATCTCTTTACAAAAAAAAAAACTTGATTCAGACTCATGACGCTTAACAGAACGAGGAAGAGTCTGCTTGCTTTGACACAATAATTTAAGTTAATGGCTCACTTGTATCAGCTGCTACCAGCTATAAGATGTACGAAAGATACTCAAGTATGTACACTGGTTTGCTTCCAAGTGAACACGAGCGGATGGAGTATCTAAGGGGTTTTTGACATAGGGCACAAGTTCTGGAATGATGCATCATCCTACTAAAGGAGCTGAAATAATATAGTTGTCACGCTAAATATTCTTCAGCAAGTTCAAAAAGCAACCAAAAACAATAAACACAACTCAGGAATAAAAGTTCACATCATCAACCCAAATTCAGCTTCAGCTGTATTTTACCAGTACAAACAATACATCAGTAATATATATCGCCCACAGCCAACACTCGTTCACCTTGAGCGGGTTTACGCATCCAGTCATGCCTGAAGTATCAGTATCTTGATCGTCTCCTACTGCAATATCAGCTCATGTAAGTCATCTAAGCACATCAAAACCAAAAGGCAAAATACACAATCATGACTCACCGAGGTGAACGAGACCGGGAAATGGAACGAGAAAGAGAGCGTGAACTAGAGTGAGAATGCGAAGGCGAATGTGAGCAAGAGCGAGTGCGCGACCGTGAGCCAGACCTTGAACGTGAGTGATATCTACGAGAACTCCTTTCTCTGCTGGGACTCCGGCTACGTCGATGCCTTCATCCATTTTACAGAAGAGATTTATGATGAGAAAGTCAACCAACTTTTTCTTTAAAAACGGACAGAAGAATAGACACTGCTAAATATTATTCAATTTGAGTGCAGAACTAAAACTAGATAACCTGAGAAAGAAAAACATCGGTACATAACAGGTAATGGTTAGTGGGGGAGCAGAAAATGAACTCCTGCCTAACAGAGACAAGGTGACAGCGGAACTTCAAATTTTTCTTCTAAAGATGTTTTCTGTTAGTTGGGCAATGTTAGAAGCTTCTTCCGATCCAGAAACTGAGGAACCAAACGCTGCTGAAGGATTCAAGAAGTCTTCTGACTAGGTTGCCAAATGGGAAGGTTAAACGGGTTATGTAATTGAACTGATCTACCTGAACATCCATATTTTTGCTTGGGCCAAAGTGGGTTAAGTTCAGTATAGAGTAGCAACGGGTCATAACTCAACTCGTCCAACTCGAAGCATAAACAGAAAACTACATCCATGCCCGTGTATCAACATAAACTGCAGAATGGTTCAGCAAACACTCGACAACTATCTAACCACATACTTTGGTCTGCATTCCCCCAAGAATGCAAGCATAAGCAATAATGTTCTCCTGCACTTCCTTGACATTTCCTCTATCCCACTATACATAACATTAATTTATTAGGATTGAAAAACTTTTTCTTGATTAGAAAACAATCTCGACTGAAACACCCAACTTCACCGTACAAGTTTTTCAAACATTTGTAGTCCTACTACTAATTATAGAATTATCATTTTCCAGTACATTAATGTAATTTTTAAAACCATTAATTTTGTTCTAAAAGAACATGGAGATTAGTGGCTGATTCACACTACATCTAGGAGTCCACCAACAAATGAAACAAGCACGTCTGTTCCAGTTTCATTGACCCGATGTGGAATTCCCAAGATCATACCTGCGGTATTACGAAAACACGCAAGGGCAAAGCCTGATGATGGTGATTATTTGGTCGGGATATATCTATCTTGGTTTGGACTATCAAACTAGATTGCGGTGGCTCCTAAAGTGAAGAAAGCCACTTCCCAATCAATTACGACTCCTCACTCAGATATTGATAGTGTCCGTGAAGTTCTCGGCTCTTAAAGGCACACCAAACTCAGGTTTAAAAGCTAATGTGTTTTCATCCCTTTCTTCGGAAACCTATGAAAGAGGACATTCTTAACCCCTACCCCTATAGGAATCCCCCTCTAGAGGGACCGTCAACGTACGCTTATGTAAAAGGATCCTTCTAACACCGATCCTTAGAACTAATTGTCAGGGGTCCCCTGCCATTGTTCCACTCTGCCCGACTTATCTTTCTGCGTCTGAACTACAGGAATTCCTTAACTTAAGCAGTATTTTTCTCCGTAAGCACTATAGGAATTCCTCAACTTAAGCAGTCTCAAATAAAATCAACTCTCTACTTTCTTTTTTTTTCCGAGTGTTACGAGCTCAAATGTGACTTCTCCATCAGACAACAACAAATGCATTTTGAAAGAAAAACAAACAAATGCCTACTCCCTTTTCAGTCCATTACTTCGACTACACCCCCACCACCCAAAAGAAAAGGAAAAAAAAAAAAACTCACATACTTAACTTCAAAAAATCAAGGACCAGTTTTTGAATGGCATCACTCCTCGTCCAATTCTAAGCCAGCTCTATTAAAGGTTACCTGTTCCCAACAGACAGAAAACACATCCTCAACATCACAAAATCCATGGAGAACAAACTTGAGGTACAGTTTGTCCGGGATTGATCTTCTGCTAAGTAGGTTAGGGATCTCAAATTTTTGATATTGACGGATCAAGAGCAGCTTTGATTTCAGAACTCTTCGAAAAAGTTTCACCAAAAGTAACACTGACGAGATATGGAGATGCAGATGAAGACTAAAGGCTGAAGGGAGCTGCGCATGCATGCTTGCTGCAAGGAACAGAAGTGAACCAACAACGGAAGACAGCTTTGATTTAATGGTAGGTTAATCTTGTTTTAAGTTAACCCTCAGTACCGAATTATTTGAAAAGTCAATATAATCTCAACCCATTTTAATTCATCTACTCTTTAGTTACTCCCCCACCAAACCACCGAACCTACAATAGGTTAGCCTTAAAGAAAATTACAAAAGTTCCCTACGTGAATAGTCTAGCAAACATTCTAGACGGGAATGACGGCCTCTAGTCCACTAGCATGCAACTTGTAGACAGGCATCACTCAATTTCTAATCAAGAAATTCAGAAATCCCTTTACATTAAGGAAGAAACAAGGAGAAAAGATGAGGAACATTAGATCATCAACTCCGGCAAGACAATGTTTACTTCCGACAAATTCAACTCTCTTACACATCAAAAACATAACAAAAAGGCTGAGCATTAGTACCTTCGAGGGGAACGGCTGTAACTTCTACTACGACTTCGGCGACGATACCGGCTTACCCGGCTTGTCTCTGCCAGCTTTTCAAGCCTCTGTTTCTCTTGTTCTCTTTTCTTGGCAGTTTCAATAGCTGTATCTTTCTTGACTGCAAAACACATCAGTTAGGTAATATGTACAACCCAATGTATGCAAACATGCATGCAACAATATGACCCACATAATCATACAAAAAGAAGAGACATGATATCATCTTTTCATCAAAGAAAATGAAGAGACGAAGTCCTAATTCTTGTTATATTGCTGCATGCAGCACATTATTGAAGACAAACAGTCTACTCCTAAGATGCACATGAAGTAATGTATACTTTGTTTGTTCAATTGTTTGCTCATAATCCGCTTAAGTCTCTCCTGAGGTGTTTCCTTCTTTTCACCCTGCTGTTTATAAAGGCTTGAACTACTAGTTGTCTTGTTCAACTTAGATAGTGCTGAAGACGCACTGCCAAGACCAAAAAAAGGAGGACAAATTAGTAACTGGCTTGTTTTTCAAGGAGACACATATACAAGCACAAACAAATATGTGGGGAAGGGAAAGAACAAACAGTCAAATAACCAGAAAGTGGAAGGGTGTTAGAATATGCACCTTGTTGGTGTTTTCAACATTTGGCCACTCTTATCCTTATCAATAGATACCCCAGATGCAGGATCTACATGGAGGGCCTCAAGAATACGACCAGTTGATGGCCTGCAGAAAAGTGAGATTTTAAACAAGAAATGTTTCATGTTATCATGCAAACTGAACAGTAAAAATGGAGACTTGCTCCCTCTTCCCCTTGACAGTTATTTGAACAGGTGTAAATGGTGATATATTCTAAACCACATTAAGTTCCTCAGCTAACAAATGGATGAAAAGCTGCAGCAGAGAAAAGACTGTCCAATCTAGCTTTGCAAGAATAAAAGGTCAAGTGCTCCGACCGGCTTAATGGATCAGTTCGAGGTGGAGGAGATGGTGGTGGAGAATATCCTTCAACTTTAGGCTTGTTCTCATCATCTGCGCCACCAAATTCAGTAATATACTCTATCTTCGGAGTTCTATCTTTGCCTTGGTAAATATCATCAGATTTGCCTCCACGTTCATAGCGCCTTGAATGGGGAGGGGAGTATGAGAGAGACCTTGACCTGGATCTGCAGATGGAAAAATGATTAAAGCAACATTAGGAAGACCACTGGGCATTTAAAAGTGCATAAATAAAATATAAAAGATAAGAAACCTTCTGGAACGTGAATAAGCTTCATATGTCGGACTTCGACGAGATTCACTGCATAAGAGGTAGAGAAAACAGAGTGAGCGAACAAGTCAAACAACCTAACTTTAAGTATACACGAGTAAGTGTGATAGATGCAAAAGAACTAGAGTACCGATAGGGATCATGATGGAGAACTCTACTACCGGTAATACGGGCAGCTTCTCTTTCCCTCTCCCTTTCTAGTTGAGAAGCTTTTCTTCTCTCTTTTCGACTTAGCTTCCTCTGCAGAGGCATGATTAGTCTGATAGCATACTAAAATTTTGCAACAGTCAAGTGTGCATCTAGCAAACTTACTATTGCAGGATCTCCCTTAATAACTTCTCTTTGCCTCCTTTCTTCCTCCTTGGCCTTTTTGTCCATGTAGACAAGCCATCCATACCTTTTCACACCATAATCCTTGGCAATTGACTCCATCACTTCATCGTTGCTATCATCACTGTTAAAATCTTCTTCTTCCTCATCATCATCGTCATCTTCATCTTCTTCTTCACCATCCGAAAAGTGAGCTTCATCTTTCCCTTCTCCATCATATGAGAAACCCACTTGTGAATACGACCCCTTGCTCACTGGAGGCTGAGAAAGCTGAGGTCTGCAATACCGAAATTTTAGAAAGCAGCAAGTGCCTAGCAAATTAGACTATATAATGTAAAAACCCGGTTGAGAAGTGTTATATCACAGCCCACCAAGAAAACCCACAAACATATAACAAGTTTTAATAAATCACGAAACACTCGGAGCTGAAACAATTCAAGACACTGAATATTACCAGTACAACTCTGTACTAACTTATCATCTCTATAGTGAACATTTATTTAAGCATCAAAAATGACAATACCCATCCACAGAAGTATATTTTTGCCTTCACATTATAAAAGTTGATAGAAAGTGAAAAATAAAATAATAATAGTTGTGAAAGATAGTAAAAACCATACATTATAATAAAGGAAATGTCACACATGAAAATGATGAAATTAGACATCTAGGTTGTAAAATACAAGAATGTTCTATATACTTTTTATACAGAGTGATTTTCTTTACTAGGAATATTAATAACAAACAAGGCAGAAGTCAGTTCTTCAATTTATTAATAAGCTAAGTAATTTTATTAAAGATGGGGAAACCCCATATACTACAAAAAAGTAGAGAACCTATATCAAGATATAGTTCTCTACAAAAGAAACTCAAACTTCTATACAGATAGGTATCTCATGGGTACACCAAAACAAGACACCAGAGGCTAATCTTCAATGGCACAAAATCATTGTCAACCCCTTCAAACGCTCTACTATTTTATTTTTTTATTTTTTTTGATAAGGCAAAGGTTTATTGACTAAGTACCAAGAAGGTACCAAAACCAAAAGTTACAAAAAGACAGCTGCGAATATCCATACAGTCAATTACAACATCTCCCTGGCAGTTCCAAAAACTCCATATATTGATGTATATTATCAAGGAAACTACTTTTACACAAACAAAACAAATTATGTAAATGCTTGTTTTTAACTCTAGAAATATGGTCTTTATGCCCATCAAAACAAGCTTTATTTCTTTCTAGCCAGATAGTCCAGAATATGCACATCGGTATAGTTCTCCAGATTTGCTTCAAAGCTTTGTGTGTTCTATGGTGCTGCCAACTCTCCATTAATTTCTCTACTATTTCTCACTTTCCATGTTACCACAGGGGGGCCAATGGAGCAACATCCCATCGATCCACCCCCTCAAGCATTATTTTCCTCTTTCAAAAGACCAACTGTGCAACTCTTCCTTCAAAGAGTTCTTTAATATCTTTGAGTTATGAGTAATTATCAACTCAAACAAAAAAAAAAGAGTGATTATGCACTAATTAAATATTAAGCACTAGTTGCTACATTGTAGACACAACTTAAAGCAAACAAAATTCAGAACGCTACACAACATCAGTAATGCAATGATCAACAAGTTTGAATCAAATGGTTAAACCTAAATAGACTTCACTTTGGCCCAAGGCCATGGAGAATAGAAAACTCTCACATTTTCTTCTTCCTTCTCTTATTTTATTGATCTTGGGCTCTTTGCAGAGTAGGGAGAGTGAACAAATGGCAACTAAAAGGCAAACGATCTAAAGTGAAAAATAAGGACAGAAATAGAAACCTGTCAGAGCCGAGAAGTGCAGTGGTTTTAGCCTCCATCTCCTGATTAACATGTTGCATACCCTCTTCATCTTTAACTGTCAATACATAGTGTTAACTTGCGCAGAGAATGTGCCCCCCGAAAAATTCACTGAACTATTTCTAAAAGCCTAATAAGAAAGAAATATCCTATAATGAATAGCAAAATGTAAGGATAGTAAAAAAAAAAAAAAAAGTACCGACATCCTCTACGCCGATGCTTAATTAAATCCCGATAACGCTGAAAATTAACAAACTCTTCTAGTTCTTCCTCTTCCTCTGTTCTTTCTGGGGCCCGACGATGTCGAGAACTAGGATCACGAATGAAATCAAGAAGAGCACGGCCATCAAATCTATCGGATAATAGTCAAAATGTCAATTATATGAAAAAGCAAAATCTCATATGACAAAGTGTTCTATCACTGCAAAAGTTGTGGAGTGACCTGTCAATTAAAATGTCTTGTTTCCCATTCCAAGGTATCCTGATACATATATAAAGAAATAAGCACTTAAAAAAATATGAAACCATTGTCAGCATGTAAATTTTATCTAAGTCAGAAAGAGAATGATAAGCATCACCACATAAATCTTAACTAGTTTCAAATGTTCTGATGACTTTGGATCAGTAAACACCAAACCTTAGGAAATCATGATACTAAAATTCCTCAGCACAATAACAATACTTTTAGGATGATCGATTTCATCGGGAGAAAGAAGATGCATATAGAAGTATTTATCAAACAATTTGAGCTTCCAAACAAGATGGCGGTATTATGACTTGCCTACTAATATCCTTATTTATTAGACTATTCTTTTTACCATAGGCCTGTACATTTCAACTCTTGAAAGCAATGAAATTAAGATGGTGATTCCAACAAAATTCTTACCTGCGCCAGTGAGATGGGGACCAGAACAAGAAAATGTATTCAGAAATTTACCAAACGAAATATCTTTAAAAAAAAACATGAAGGTTAAGAACCTAAATGTAAACACCAAACAAGTATAAAGAAGTAAAAAAGTCAGTTCACTGCAAAGATGCATCCTTGTGTAGTTAATGTCGTCTGTTTTCTATACAATAATTGAATAATCAATATCTACCATATTTCATTGTATTGTACTTGTTGGTTCTTGCATTCCAATTGTATGAAACTTTCCATATTGAAGCATCTCAAACACTATTCCACTAATAATAAAATTCAGTGTCAACAGAGTTGAAGCCCTAGAATTACTTGAACGGAAAAACAAAAACATGAAAAGAAGATCATACATTCCCTGCTGATCCTCGGTGGCTTGATAAAGAGCGTCGTCGCGGTAGATACGACAACGAGAGCCGATGGCTTGAATGGATTGCTGAGGATCACCACGGCGTTTAGCGAGATAGATGGCCCGTCTTTGAGCTCTCTTACGAGCAGCGTCCATCATATCGTGCACTTTCTTCTCCGACCTCCGAGCTTCATGCCACATCTTTCTTTTTCTTCTTCAGTCCCAATTTGCAGGTGAAGAATCGGAATTGGAAACCCTAACACCCTCCCTCCTTCACTTTCTTGCCCGGCGATTAATTACCCTCTCAATTTTAGGATACTTATATATTTGGGTGATTATCGCGTTCTTACTTTGTCGCGGTGAAATTACGCAAAAGGCCACCCAAAAGTTAATAGCGATACAATAGCTTATTTGTCCTTCCATTAATATATAATATAATATATTATATAATAAATAAATTTTAATTTTGCTTTTTTGTAATACGGGACTCAAATGCATCTAATTTTTTGATTAATTAAAATATATGATTTTGGTCCCTTTTTTTATATGAAGGAAATGTATTTTATTTGAAATTGATTTTTTTTTAAATGTATAACTCTTAAATATAGGATGGATTTATACAATTGATTTTCTAAAAAAAAAAATTGGAAAAGGAAATATGACGATTCTTCGTGATCTATTGGTTTAGGGTTGAAATTTGTTTTTGAATTCTTGCCAAGTTGGTAGCATTTTATTACTTTCTTCGTTTATCTTTAATTGTCACGTTTTCTTTTTTCTTTAGAGTTAATCTGTATTTTTCATCATATGAAAAAAATTATAATTTACAACACTTTTAAATATTTAAATTTTTTGTTCAAATATATCGAATTAATACAATTTAATTTTAAAAATTAGTGAAATTGACTTTCAAAAACCGCAATATAACAATTAAAAATGAACGAAGTGAGTAAATTGAATAAAATTTTGATTTTAACCATTTAATAAAAAAAAAATAGCAAACGACATAATTCTCACTAGTTAGATCCTACTTACTATGATTCCCAATAATTTTGAATATAACTTATTATACCAAATTTTGTCATTTGGATGTGTGTATCATTGAGATACATATATCCACGATTTAAATATTCGAGATACATATTTTATTAATTTTGAATTAAATATATTGTAACTAATATTATTGAGACTTAATTGACAACTCCAACATATCTACATATTTCTTAGCGTACCAATTTTAACAAGCCTTCCTAAAATTACGAAATCATAAAACCAAACTAATTCTCTAATGGTAAACTTCATTTTCTTAGCATCAATTTGTTGTTTTCCTTGCGATTATGAGTTTTCAACAGTGGCCAATATCACTATATTACTTTTCTATGTCATATTTTGTCATTTATCATTATTCGTTAGATACATGTATACGTCGATTTGAATATTCGAAATACATATTAAAAATATCAAATTAATTGAAATTTAATATCTTAGATTCATGGAAAGACACATACATGATAATAATGTTATAATACTTACAAACTTCTACCTATGATATTGATTATCACGATTTAGTTTTGATAATTGAAGATCAAACGTGATTTGAGAGGACGAAGTGGAAAGAGAGATGATAGAGCTAAGTGATGGAGGACGTGAGGGTGGAGTGAAGAGAGTTACGGTTGGGTAAGGTGATTGGCAGGGGTATATTGTTGATGACAGAGAAAAACTTCTAATTGTTAACTGGCCATAGTTTAGGTGCTTAAATGTAAAGACAATTAATTAATCTCATTTTAAAGGAATATGACTATTTGGCCGTATCTTTTAAAATATATGGTATAAAATATTAAAAAATGATAATATATGTAATTGTTTAAAAATAGAGGTGAGATTAGTATACATGGTGGTGATGTATACCTAATTAAGTAGTTTTTTCATGAAAAAAAACTTGTTATATACTCGTCCGCTAACTTTAGTTAGCGATTCAACAAATATTTCATCAATCCCAACAAAGATTTTTCACTATTAGCTTGACACACGCCTTAAGAAACAATAAATAATATGATAATATTTATTAAATTACCTTGAAACATGTTTTAGACGTAAATGATATTCAATAGAAAAGATAAAATACAAAAGAATATATTCTCTCTTGATTTTTTAAACTAGACAAATATTATTAAACAATTATTTTTTTTAGTAAAAATGAAACAAAATAAGTGTATCAATGTAGTCTTATACATAATATACATGTCACAAGTCCTTGAAACCACTCACCAAAATATTTAAGAATTATATATAAAAATTAAATTAAAGATATTTTCTAGACTTAAATATTTTCGAGTAAGTTTATTTTTCATGAAAATCAACTATTTAAACAAGTACACATACATAAATCCTTGTATGCATATGTATCCGTCCAATAAAAAAAATCATTAATGATTTAGAACTACATATTGCTATTTCTTAAATTTTTGATTCGTAAACTTTAATATCTCTTATTTAACTAGTGTCGTCAGCAAAAGGAAAATGTATATACAAAAAAGGCTAAATTATCAGTAATAACTAATAAGTTTGTATTATTTACAAGTGTATATAAAAATATAATGTACGGTTATAGATTATAATAAGATGATTATAAAGTGTGAACATTTTTTTCCTTTTTACCTAATAGAGTAACAATAAAGTTGTTACGTTGTGAATTGTGATATATGGAAGTTGTACCTATCCTAATTGCGTTTCACATATTTGATAGTAGTTGTTGAGCTATCATGAACTCCTCAATGTCAACCCACCCGAGCAATAATTTATTTTTATAATTGAATAATCTTACAAACATGCAGTAAAGTTATATCTTAATATTTATCACACACAATTAGTTGTATTAAATATTTCATGAATAATATATTTTATAAAAAAGATAACAATTTCTGTTTAAAAAAAAAACAATGTTAGTAAATATTTCTCACCTATATAATTAATAAATGTACCGCTTACCTATTATTAAATGGTGTTTCGAGTATTGATATTATATTTCTCACCTATATAATTAATAAATGTACCGCTTACCTATTATTAAATGGTGTTTCGAGTATTGATATTATATTACAACAATATATCAAGTAATTATACAAAAAGAGTTAGAAAAATAATGTTTATACAAACCTTATTTTATAATCTTATCTTACGTAAGAGGAATAGATTATTCTTCAAAAATCGATATTATATTATTTAAGTTAATTAATTATCATTGAATGTATGTACTTAACCCATTCTAAGTCACTATATTTTTCTATATAATACTTTTTATTTATAGTATTCGAATTGTTAGACTTTTTTTATTGTGCAGAAAAAATGAATTGTTTGAAATTCAAGTGAATTTGTGAGACTTTCTTTTTATTTTTATATCCTCTCTCCTTTTAATAAGATTGCTAATTACTTTACATTTTCTATAAAAATAATTGTATTGAAAAGTAACCTTTCATTTGTGCTCTTAAATATTTTTTCTTAAATATGCAATATTGTATTAATCGTTCAATTTGAAAAATAGAGAGAAACTAACTTTTTGTATTTATTTTTATTTTACTATTAAATGTTATTTAATATCTATATAGGAGTAACAATTTTTTCTAAAACACTAAATTTAATATATTTAAAGAAAAATATATTATTATTTATTTCTTAAAATTCATGCCAAAGGGAGCTAATAAAATTGATACTTCCCGTCATTATTTTTCTAGAATATTTTTTTTTAGTTGCCAAGTTTACTAGAGATTAGTGGGTAACTTTGACAAAAGCAAGGGACTATATAACTAAAGAAAGTAAAACATCATTATGAGTTGGACCAACGAATACCTAGCGTGCAAGGCCCACAAGCGGATGTCATGTGGGCCCATTTTCGTTCTCTTTCCTAATATAAATTCTTTTATCAAGCCTATTTTGAATCACAATAACCTAGACGCCCGAGCCATCGGAGCTCCCCTCCACCCTCTCATAGGGGTTGGGTTGGTCGGGCTTTTTCCATGTCACACCCCACCGCAGCTCCGCTATCAGGACCACCCCTCTCACAACCCTCGTCGGCAGCGATGTCTCCCTTGTACAAACAGAAATCTTGGTCACCGGACACGTTTCGCGACGAGGCGTGGCAGCGGCGGAAGGGTATCCATGGAAGCTGGGTCAAACGGCGGAGCAAGAGCGTTACCGATGAGGACTTTGATGAGATTAAGGCTTGTATCGAATTAGGGTTTGGATTTGATTCGCCAGAAATGGATCAGCGATTGTCTGATACTTTTCCGGCGTATGACCTGTTTTACGCCGTGAATAAACAATACACCGACACTCTTTCAAAGACTTCCTCTGTATCATCGGCCATCTCCAATTGCGAGTCAACCCTTCCTCCCGTTAGTCCCCACACCATTGTCTTTCCAGGTAAATTCTAAAAACCTTCATTATTTCAAAATCATTATATTAGAATGTTCAACACAAATTCCATTCCTATTCAACTTTCGTAAATTCGTTTACATTTTGACATGAGGTTACCTTTCGATTACAGAAAATTCCTGAGTTTGTTAATGTTCTTTATTGAGTTGAATAGCTATGCATAATTTTATTCTTGATAAGGTACAGAAAATTGAACGTATGGTTGCTAATAATTGAAAAAAAATATGAATGTAGGAGATAATCCACAGGCAGTGAAGACAAGGTTGCGGCAATGGGCACAGGTGGTTGCGTGTGTGGTGCGTCAATCTTCGTATTAATGGATGCGCATATATTGAATGAATAAGAAGATGATGGTAATTTGTTGTGTACCAGTACTATTGTTTTTCAGGGCAAAAAGGATTAACTCATACTTAGTTTGAAAAAGTAATTATAGTTAAGATTGATATTCAATCTTGGCGCTGTTGATATAATTTTTATTAGTATGATGATTGTGTTGCAACCACATATACAGCTGGTCCATCCCCGAACAAACTCATGTTAATTAATTGCTAGTAGCTTTGTTTGTTGATATTTCCATCATCTGTAACATCATTCAGCAAGTGGGACATGACTTGTTCTTCTTTAATTTGAAAGACTCACTTTTCTCTTTGGAATGCTTTGTTTTTTTCCCTAGATTGTCTTGTGCACTAAGAAAATATCAAAAAGTTGTTTCTTTAGCTGATTTGTTATACAATGGCATTTTATTGTGAGCTTAAAGAAAGAATAGGTTCTCTTTGCATTGATGCTTAGAAGTTACTACTTCTCAATTCTTCTTTTAGTTGAGGGACTTTGCTTTCTGGGATTTTGATTATCTTCCTTCAACCTTTTCCTCTGTATTATGCAAATATCTTTATTTTATTATTCTGATTCGTGTTTTTGAAATATTGTTATTCATTACTTACTGGTTACTAGTTACTTAAACAGCGACATTTGTTATTTGTGTCAAAAACAATACTGAAACAATAATTCTTGAGTAAAAATAAAAAGTAACCAATAAGCCAATGCCATATCAATATTTGCCCACACAACCCACCCTACTCATTTGCAGAAAAATACCCCATCCTCCTCCCGTCCCCCCCCCCCCAGACACACAACAATTGCATTCTCCAAATGCCTATCAATTTGCAGAAGCGCACCCCTGTTCCTCCCCCGATTTTCTTCTCCAAATTCCTTTTTTGCAAAAACATCTTGGCACACAATCACCTACACACGATCTCATGAATAATTTAATATTTAAATCTTGAAATGGTTTATTTCTAAAGTTCTAAAAAATTTATCCATCATTTTTTTATTATTTTATTGTAACTATTTATATTCACCATAGTTGGGCATTTAAGTTTGCAAGTTTGCAGAAATGGGGGCTGAAACTGGGGAAGAAGAAAGAAGAAAACAAAAAAATTACAAATTACTAGTTTTTCACCCATCAACGAGTGTATTATACTCACTAAGCTGTAAAATTCTTAGACCTAACTCACACCCCAAAAGCTAGCTCAAAAGGGAGGAGGATTGCCCAAGCCTTACAAAGAGTCCACCCATCTCATTAATCACCGATGGGACTTTTGTCATTCTTTAACATAAGCCATGTAACTAAAAACTATCAAAATGAACAGTAAAAATCGACATGAGGAATCTAAAATAAACAACATCTAATTAAGATGTCTAAGTAAAATTTCGTGTTAACTTTAAAGACCACCAATAAATTAAACCTTTGCAAAATATCTACGCAGGATCATTAACCATCAAGAGTGCATAGGTGGATTTAAGATTTTAATTGTCTGAGCTTTTAGTAGTCGGGTTTCAACTATATACCAAGTCCACCACTTTATGTGTGTTGTGGGTTTCATAGTTCACTATTTTCAGCAGTTTCAATAGATTTTTCACATGGATAAATTTAGGTTGACTAAAATATGGTTCAAATGAATTTTAAATTCTACTTCTAGATCATTTATGTATATGTGTATTTGGTATCTGAAAAATATATGGATACTAATTAACCTCTCGATATCCCTAGCACATACACAAATGGTCATTGAATAACAATTATTTTGCTTGATTGGGCCTTATAATTGGAGCAAAGGAAGCGACCATATTTCTTTTCAAGCGTAAAGTCACGCTATAAATTTGTCCCTTCGAACTCTATTTATTTTATTCGTTTTATTTATTGTGGGTTAATTGTATAAATTTTGATTATCACTTAAAGATGTTTTTTTTCATTGTATTGATATAATGAGGATTGCAACTTAAAGTGTTTTTTATATAATTTTCTAAAATCTAAATTTAAAATTTTTAATATTAAATTAATCCAATTTAGTTAAGCTCCAATAATTAACTAAATTAAATTTCGTAAAATAAATTGAGGCGAATAAAAATAGTTGAGAAAGTATATTTTTACTTTGACCAAGTTAAACATATGTCTATACTTACAATTGAGGTCTTTTCTCTTTGTTAGGAAATTGAAACTTTGACCGTTAACTAGAAAAAACAGAAGTGGAAAGTCCTGAATCTAGATAATATATATAAAATTGCATCTTTAATTACTTTCTTTATTTGCATATACATGTGATTTTGGTGAAATGATATATATATATATTATATATATATATATTGTATATATTCTCTGTTTTATATTATTCTCTATTTTATATTAGTTGATTATTATACTAACTATAATATTCTAATATTTATTTAAGCATCTTATTAAATCAAAAAATTATTAATTAATCTTTTTCAATATTATCTTTGCAATTAATTTTTTGTGATTTTTTTTTTAGAGTTTTAAGAAGTTTCTTTTTGGTGTGACTTAGTAAAATCATTTTTTTAATATTGCGTAAAATGACAAATGATCAATTAATATAAAACAACGAGAATAGATGGTAGATATAGTGTCGGCAAGTTTTGTTTACCACGTGTGAAATGTTGACTCTGAAAAAGATATGTTAAATAATTAAATCTTAATGAGTAAAATTAGTCCATAACTTCTAACGAAAACCATGGTAATTGCCTGAAAAATGTTAAACATTTTTAAGGCCTAAGTTTAGTGGTCAAATTGACGGAAAGTAAATTCTTTATTCTACAAATCAAACGGGATCGGAAACACATTGATGTAATTTAAATCATTGAAGAAATGCTAGATTATAATCACTATAGTATTATTATAATTTATGTATATAACTATCAACTTGCACATACGTGTTATATATATATATATATATTCCATGGCCGACTGAAAGGTTAATATTTTAATTAATTTAAACAACTAGAGAAGTGATAGGACGTAGTTTTCGGGCTTACCAAATCAAAGTTGTAATGCTAACGCAATACAAGGGTGTTTTAGAAATTAAACATAATATGTAAAATTTCATGCAAATGGTTGATTATTTTGGTATACCAAACAAACTAAAAAACATTAAAAAAAATTTAAAAAAATTCTTCTTTATATTGGGAGGCATTGACATTTTATTGATGTGACGCCAAACTATACTTACAAATGCTCATCAGTTGGTACAATACTTTGAGGCTCAACAAGAACTAATGTGGTATTTCAACAACATTTCTGGTTAATTTGTCTACTAACAAACTATTAAATCAAGACATAAAATGGAAAAAAATTTCATCACGATTTTATATCGTATTGTCATTATATAAATTTCAAATCTGAATGAAATTAAAATGATTCAGCACCTTTTATATATGTAAGCTCTAATAATATGATAAAAATAAATGAATGAATTAAAAACTTTTTTTAATCGAGCCGTTTGTTAAAATATGAAGTAATTACATAGAAAAAAAGGTAATATAGGGGAATTTATACTCATAGGGCTGTCTGGTCTCCAAATTGACCAGGAATAACAGCCAGATATGAAATAATGTTGAAAAATAAATTGAAGAGTTAAATACTGTATGTAAAGCTTGACTTAACTACCTACTGAATTCAACAAGTCTTCATTCTTAACTTTTGAAATTTCCAGTTATGGCGTTCAAACACAACTTATTAAATAACACCCATTTTGTAAAAAAAAAAAAGGAGAGTTTAATTTGTTTAAATTTTTAAAAAATTATAACAATGATTATTTTTTAAATTTGTTTAACAGAGTATTTATTTATACAACTAATTTGAATTCACACCGTATAAACTCAAAAAAAAAAAAAGATATCATACACTTTGTTATCAAGAAGTTGTTTCAATCAAATCCTAGTGTACAACTTATTAGTGGCCTCCTTATTAGATTTCTTTGTTTGAATGATTTGATTTGTATGGGCAGAGTGAGTAGCTAGGGTCACTTTCACATAAACAAATTTTGTATGGGAACTCCTTAAAACACATTTTTGAACATGTAATATCCCATATATATCCCCTATTTTTTCGATGATTGATCAGTCCATGTGGCACATCTCTTTTGTTTTTTTAAAATTTAAATTTAATTTTGTAGAGCAATTTGAGAAACACTTTAATTTTGAACACTCCTAGTTTCATTTTCAATTATCACTTGGACAGTTGGACTTGGGTATACACAACTTTATGTTTTTTAATTATCTCTTTCCATCCTTTTACTTGTTTATTTTGAAATTTATGTGTCGTATGACATAATAATTTATATGAATATTTTTTTCATAATATTTTTATTAATTAATATATAATTTTAAGTCTTTAATAATAATTTGGAGAATAAATTAATTAGTGTTAGAGATAAAATAAGGAGAAAAACTTTTTTATATGCTAAAATTCATAAATAAAAATGAGAATCTGTTTCTAAATTAGTGGACGATAAAAAATAAATGGAGGGAGTACTTCCTTTACACCATCAAATTAGTTAAGGGATATGATTATCTAGTCTGTTTTTAGTTTTATAATTTTTTTTAGTAAGAGATTTGAAAAATTATCAGCTTTATAAGAAATAAAAAAAAATAAAATTATTCATGTAAATGGATAATAAATCTCAATTCCTCTTCTGATGAGCTAAAGGTACCTACAACCATAAGTAATTTTCATGACAATTTTGATATAATATCCTTTTTTAAAAAATAAACAAAAATTAGAGTAAATAATCTGGTATATTTAAATATTCTTGTAGGCTGTAGCATCATATTACCTGCATTCATACGGCAAGGAAATTAAACCATTGGGGATATATGTCAAAATTAAAGTAAGGAATATATATACTTAATAAACATCACTTTTAATATCTTCTTTTGTCGTTTTTCTTAGAAACAACACAAAAAGAGACGTAAAGGGTGAATAAGGAGTTGTTAATCAGTTAACCAAATAAGTAAGCTTTGATTTGCAATAATTATGTGGTAGGAATATTCTTGCCTTTCATATTTCTTGGCTTAAAGTCTTCAAGGTACAAGTTTAGTGAATGCAACTTAAACCTAACCCTAATTAGTTGCAAGGACATGAAGTTTTCTAGTACTTCTTTTAAGGGTTATATAATTTTCATTTTTATTTAGACTACTTCCTAACTACACTATTAAGAGATTAATAGAAGCATATACGTAAGCGGCAGGAAATTAAACTGTCCATTTTCATTAATTAGTCTTGTCCTTTAAATAATAACGTCATCATGACGGTATGTTTTACTACACCATGTTAAACTCAAACCTCTATATTTTTTAAAAATATATTAACTATTATTATTTCTATATATGTAATTAAAGATCAAAGAAAAAACAATCACATTTGCAGGAAAATAAGCTTGTCCTTTTTTGGAAAAATTCGAATGTACATAATTGTAAATTTGTGTAAAGTCTTTTTTGTTTTATTTTATTTGGACCAGACAATGAAAATAAATCATTTAATTGGTGTACAAATAAATCAAATTGAATAACTTTCAAAAATATGTGTCGATGAATTGATCTTTTTATGGAAATTTTTATTTATCGAGTGATTTTAGTAAAGTTTATTCACTACAATAAAAAAGCTAGAAATCTATTTCATTTTTAAAAAAAAAACATATTTAAACTAAAGCTCGTTGTATGCTTGTATCTAATTCTTTGGGAATCGTCGTTTTATTAGTCAACAAATACTATTTTTGTTATCTATTATCATAAAAATAAAACAGAACAAATATAGTGTTTCTCTTTAATTTTTAAAAAAGGCTAAATTAAACAACAACTTTATATCTTAATTTTTATCCATATCTAGTATAGATTTTTACTGGATTCTAGCTATATGTCTTCACTAATCACTAGCATGTCCTAATTGGAGCAACTGGCATTTGTCATAACGTTGTGGTGATGGTAAGTACGTAATAATAATAGCATATAATCTTTATAGCAAGATAAATAAATAATATTTCTTTCACATAACAAAAAAATTGTCCTTAAAGTCGATGCCTTTTTATAAACTTCTAAATTGGCGGCCAGCCATCGTCATTATTTTTCAAAAGTATCCTAACCTATCCAAAGATTAAACATAAAGTCTCACATTACGCACTAAGCTCCCTCTTCCTTCTACAACAACTACATAATTCTTCCAATTCTACTACGTGTTACATTTTCGTCAAAATAATGCCAAGCATGCACATTATGGAATGATATAGTGGATATTATTTATTTTTATATATAGAGAGGGGATTAACCTATATAGGTTGATGTACGTACATATGTTAATTTTGAAAAAAGTTATTTATATATACGTATATTTATTTTGAGAAACTAGTAAAAACTAAATATAAGTTTTAGTGCGCCATGAAAAGTAGAAAATTAATGATACTTTATATTGTTGGCTCGGCCAAAGAACCCGCTCTCCCGACCTCGGTTCGAGCCCAGCCAACACTCATGATCTAGAACAAATATGACAATTGAAAGTTTCACTAATGCTAAATTAAAATAATATTAGTGTATTGAGAGTCTTTAAATCATGAGTTCACCCCTTTCTTCTCTATATATAAGTGAATCCAAAGGAGGGTCATATAATCACCAAAAATAAAATGATATAGGAAGATAATATTAGAATGGGTAAAAGTTTCACATTAGTTAGGAATGAACTGGTGATCTCTTTATATGGACTTGGACAATCCTCCTTTCATAAGCTAGCTTTTGAGGTTAAATTAGGTTCAAGTGTCATAACTTTACCTATAAATATATTATAAAATTATTTTGCTAATCGTAAGAACAAGAATAAAATTTGCCATATCTTTACATATAAATATAAGATAAAACTATCTTTCTAATTGTAAAAATAAGAATAAAATTGATACACATTCTATCTCTTTTTGGACTTTTCACATGAGTACGTATGTTATTGTTAATGTTTTTTTAGAGAGAGAGAGATAAGAAGAATTGAGAATGCCCTATGAAATAAAGAAAAGAAAAAAGTCATTAAGCGTGCAAGCAAATTGGAGTTTGTTAGGTGAGAAAGGAGAAAACTCATCCACTTGTAAAGTTATAATATTGTCAAAATTTTAATCATACAAAAAAGATAAAATATAAAAATAGACACTATTTTAAGATTAGTTTGAAAATCCAGTACCCAAAAGATAAAAAAAAGAAAACTTAACTTCACCAATTGAAGAATATGAATATGCACCACCTAATTAATTGAATTGAATCGAAATTAAACACAAATCACTTATCTATCAATTGTTGGTATCTATCAATTTATGTATTATAGAAAAACTTGAATAAGAAATTAAAATCCATCCTTCACCCACTATTTCCTTCTAGTGCATTTCATTATTTTAATTTTAATTAAAGAAAAAAAAAAAAAAGAGGTCACCTGTCACTATGCGACAAAAGCCCGTATTTTCTAAACAATGGGCCCTGCCTTATTAGACTTCGTTACTCTTCGAAAAGTCTTCTACATATTTCTAGAACCTCTTACTAGATTAAATTTGCTATTCTCATTCTTTTAATCTCTCATCCATTTTCAAACCTTGAAGAAGAGAGAGAAAAAGAAAATCAAGTTTTTTAGAGAAAGAAAAGATAGTTATGGTCGTGTTGTTGTTGGTGAAGATTGGCAAAGTTGTAGCCAATGGAAGATTCTAAGATTATCATCAATCGTCCTAAAAATAATCTTGTTCATTCTCTAGTCTTTCTTTTCGGTTTCTATTGTTGGGATTGGGAATTTCTTACTGCCCTTTTGCTTTTCAGTTATTGCTCCTTCTAATTAATTTCTTTAAAATTGTAAAATTCTTATATAGGATCTTGTCAATTAATAAGTAAAATCCCCAAAAGGGGAAATTTGGGTAGATTTAGAGAAAGAGGGGGATGTCGCAAAGAACAGCGCCGGCGCCGTTTCTGTTGAAGACGTATCAGTTGGTGGATGATGCGGCCACTGACGATGTGATATCGTGGAATGAAATCGGCACAACCTTTGTGGTGTGGAAAACTGCTGAATTTGCAAAGGATTTGCTCCCAAAATACTTCAAGCACAATAATTTCTCCAGCTTCGTTCGACAGCTTAACACCTATGTACGTCTCATTTATATCCTTTCTATTTCATCTTTTAAACAATTTCAATTGACGATACCTACATAGTTAGTTTTGTTTCACATCAACAAGATATTAAGGACATTTTTTATAAGAAAATTTTGTATCAATTCAAACTAAATCAGTAAACTTTAATTTAAGTTAGACTAAATTACAGGATGGATGGTAGGTATGACATATTTCCTATGGTATTTTTATCAAGAATAAAGTAAAAAAATTATATTTCATTTTTTTAAGTAATAAATAAAAGATAGTTTCGGATGCTTTCGGGAAGGTTCGAGAAATCTTCTCCGCAGGACGTGAAGTCAATTATCTTATTCTCAAGTAGGTTCTTTATTTATTTTCCCTTCCTCTCTCTGAGGAATAAAGAAATATATTATGCAACCTTTAGAGGACATAAAGAGCCATATCTTGTGTCTATATTTTTTAAAAAAAAATTAATAGTAAAAATGTACAGTAATATTTTAACTTTATTGAGTTGTTAAATATATTTATTTGATGTGACTATTTCCAAACGAAATGCTTATATTTTTATCTTGCACCTTTCTATATCTTTATCAACAGTGGTTGGTGGTAAGGAATGAGGTAGAAACAGTGCCCTGAATTATCGTTTGGGGATTTTAAATGTCATTTTCCAAATAAGGTGACAAAAGTCCAATTGGAAAACGTGGAAATGTATGAGTGTTCCCCATAACAACGTTCTCCTGCTAATGACCTTGTCCTACTCGTAGCTGCAATTTTAGAATTTAAGAAATTTATAAATAATGATTCTTTTATGTGAAGTTACAATTTTACAAATTCAATTCATTCTCAAATACTTCTTTTCTAAATTTTTTTGTTAATTAACTGTAAAGTCTTTTCTAACTTTACTTCGCATTTAGATTTTTCTTTTCTCAAACAATCTATTATTTTTATATTCTCCAATATCCAGAGGAAAAAAAAAAGGTGAATCTTCCTAACAACCCAGGACGGAGGTAGGTTTCTAATTGGGGCCTAACATGACAAAACTATGAAAGAAAAATGCTGTTGGTCAATTTTAGCTGCATAAGTTGGCTTATTAAAGTTACATTCAAATCTTCCTTAGTAATTTAGTGCTCTATTTTTTTATCCTTCAAAAAGAAAAATTAGTACTCTATTTTTTAAGGCCTTTTGGTAGCTATCTTTTACCTAGTCCAATCCTCTAGAAGCCAAAAGAAGATACTAATAGTTATGGTTTTAGAGTGTTAAAAGTAAAAAATTAGAAAAGAGAATAGAGAAGTGACTATTGGAGTTATACCAAAAAAGCTTTTGTTACGGTTTCCCTTGGTAGCGAAAACAATGATTAATGGACTTTTACCCAGTGTTAAATGGAGTGAAGATGCAGATTTGTTAACCATGATCTTATTATGTTATTGTATATTTATACATATGGCATGCATTTATTGATTTGGTGTTCATATCCGGTATGGATAGGTTCTTACCCTCGCTTGTCACATGCACACATGAAATCCATGATGGATTATTTCTCCAAATAGAAATTTGATACCTCTATCAATAGATCTTTAATCACTAAGAAGTGTTAGGCGAAGAGCAACCTCTAGTATTACCAAGGTAGTTAAGATTATCTATAACAGTAGTTGTGGCTAGATCTTTGCCACTGAAAAGTTTGCGCTCATCTTTTTTGCTTATCTTGAATGCAGGGTTTTCGAAAGATTGTGCCTGACAAATGGGAATTCGCCAATGAGAACTTCAAAAGAGGACAGAAAGAGCTCCTCACAGCAATACGCCGTCGGAAGACCGTGACATCAACCCCAGCTGGTGGAAAGTCTGTGGCAGCTGGGGCTTCAGCATCTCCGGACAACTCTGGGGATGACATAGGTTCAAGTTCTACCTCGTCCCCAGACTCCAAGAATCCGGGATCTGTGGACACTCCGGGAAAGTTGTCCCAGTTCACGGACTTGTCGGATGAGAATGAGAAGCTAAAGAAAGACAACCAGATGCTGAGCTCAGAGCTGGTGCAGGCGAAGAAACAATGCAATGAGTTGGTTGCTTTCTTGAGCCAGTACATGAAGGTTGCACCCGATATGATCAGCCGTATCATGAGCCAAGGAACCCCATCGGGGTCCAGCCTTGAAGAGTTGGTCAAGGAGGTTGGTGGTGTTAAAGATTTAGAAGAACAGGGTAGTTATAATGACAACAATGATAAAGAAGACGATGACGAAAAGGGTGATACTCTGAAACTATTTGGTGTGTTGCTGAAAGAAAAGAAGAAGAAAAGGGGCCCGGATGAGAATATTGAGACTTGTGGTGGACGTGGTAAAATGATGAAAACTGTGGACTATAATGGTCCTTGGATGAAAATGTCTTCGGCGGCCGGAGAAAGCAGCAAGATTTGTAACTGAGGTGAAGTTGGTGAATTATGTGTTGAGGTTGGAGCAGAGTAAATTAGCTTCTCCCTTTTGATTTAGTAATTTCCTTTGGATTTACAAGTTCGATGTTTATGAATAAAATAAATAGAGATTTAATTAGTATGAGTAGTAAAAAGGGTTTAGATTACTACTAAGAGTAGTACACCCAACACCCAACTAGAAATTATACATATATACATGCAGACTGCTATCAAGTCAAATGCAACTGCTGCAGCACTCAAGTTTGCTTGTCTAGTCAGAAACTCATAATAATAATAATATTGGTTCTTGATTTGTGACTTTGGTTTGATATGTATTTAGAGATCTGGAAGCATTTCATTTGAGCTGAATGTCTTTTGAAAAGAGCTGCTTATTTTTTTCATAAGACAAGATTGTGTACACATTTATCATTTTACTTGAGCTGCTTATTTTTTTCATAAGACAAGATTGTGTACACATTTATCATTTTACTTGTGATATTGTATGTCCATGATAAGTTTTGTTTTTTTGTAATTTGTTTGAAGCACAAGTCTTGTCATGGTCTTAATTAACATCATGATAAGTATGTTGTGAGGTTGACATTTGACCTTTTTAGTATGCAACTGTAGGTTGATTTCATAATCGATAGAAATATGCTCAACTGTTATTGTGATCTCATGTACTACTCATACTAATATGTTCAATTCACATAAATTACTCTTATTTGAACTGTTTTCTACCTGTTACATGCTCATTTGATGCTTCCTGAAGCTAGGTTGTCCAGGAATATAGCATGTCTGATTGAGTTTTCAAGAATTTATTTTAAAAATTTGTTCTGTTTTGATTCAGCTGATGTGAATTGACTCAATATGACAATTCTAAATTAAAGAAAAATTTATTCACTTGTGTTGACACAGAGATTTTTTAAACTTGTAGTTAGAGATACTGTAATACTATGTGGTACCAAGACTTTTATTAAAACCTTTTTTTATCTTGAAATCGAATTCATTCCAAATTTTAATATAAAAATGTCCAATTCTTCACGGAACATAGAAATAAGTAAATAATTTCACGTAAACGTACACACATTGGTATTGGTCAAGTTTTGCAACAAAAACCAACAGAAATTGTTTTTCCATTGCTTATTGGAAGCGGTATTTTATAGTTTCTCTCGTGAAAAGAAGGGAATGATTTTTTTTATATATCTTTTCCAAAATGAAAATATCCTCAAAAATTTACATTTATCGAATTCTTCCTACATAAAATTTTGGATATGTCGACTGTAAATACAATTCCTAAGTTCATTTCCCTCCTCATCTTACTTCTCTTACTGTTTTTTTTTTTACCTTCATCCTCTGTTTTCTATATCGTCTTCCTTTATTGTTTTTTCACCCTCTCTCTCTGATATTTCTCCATTATCAAGTCCTTGTCCGGAAATTTTGTTTTGAGTTGAACTAATGTCCATTAAAATTTGTCATTGAAGAGTTTTAAAGCTCAAATTTTAAAATCCGATCCGTGATCTATCTCAACTCAAAATTAAAGTAAATATATCACATAGCTTGAAGCATCGAGATGAATTCACATCTCAAATTTAGGTCTGTGTAGGGGACAATTAAAAAAAATACTTTAACTCGTTGAAGAAATAAATAGTTGCAATGTATACCACTTATATACACTATATTTATACAATTTACCTACACCTCAGTCAAGATTTTAATTCAAATGTTCGTCAATATAATTAATTAATGCAATGTATATATATATATACATATATATATATATTTTTTTTAATTATACATTGGAAACTAATCTAATCTAGCGGATGGATGTTTTCAAAAAAATTTTAGCCAGCTGGCTAAATTAGCAAGAAAATCCTAAATAAATAGTGGCCCATTAAGCGTAACCCGGATCTTCAAACATTTCTTCTCTCCACTTAAATCATATCAAACGCTCTTCTTCTCTCAGCATCTCTTCTGTTTGCATTACATCAACATATACATACAGCGACACAGATTTCCCAATATAAATTATGGTAAATCTTCTTTATACTTTCTATTTCATAAAATAAAAATTATCATTTTTTCCCATTGATTTCATGTTTTATATTAGATCATCTTCACGTCGCAGCAGTGCGTTTACAAAGTGGGCATATTTTATTCATTTTGAAAAATTATATTTAATCGCAACCTAATTATAGGATAAAATTGGCTGTGTTCTTCATGGCTCTCCCGAATTATGCAATTTAATATTCTCTATGTTTGCTGATAAAAAACAAAGACCCCCAAAATTTATAAAAAGCAGATGTCAATTACTCATTTAGAGGGATATTTTTAATGTCGTTCGACTCAGATAATTTGTTTGAAGAAAATTTGATGATTAGTTATTTGGGTGCAAATATCTGTTTCTTTTTATATTTTGCTTCTTTTGATAAGTTTATGTTGACCAAAATCTGACTTATTCTGGTCAATAATGTGAAGATATTTTCTTATGATATTATGAAATTGATGATTCAGAGGACAGTGACACTAGAATAAGTAAATTTGCATATTACTTTTGTTGATCTCATCATTAGATTGAGACTCTTTTGGCAAAGGTTTCCACATAGGGCCATTTGCTTTCTTTATGTCGCTTCGGTTTTCCTATCTATCTAGCACCTTTTGGTTAGGGTCAACATAATTATCTTGGATTTTTTTTGCCTGGTGGTGAAGATGGTCAACGTTTTGACTTTTTTTAGTAGATTAGGTTATGATGAAAGGTTTATCTGCACGTTTCTTTTCTCTTCAATGGATTGCTCTTTCAAAATGAAATTTTGGGTGGCAGTAGTACAGTTGGGAGATTTAGTTTATTTATAAGACTGTAACACATGGTTTGTGAGTTAGGCGCATGTCTCAGTTTTGATTGGAAAAAAGAAAAACTAGTATTTAGATGGAGAGCTTTATGCTGTGGCTGATTCCCGAGCAATATTATTGTAAATTGACGGCTGAATCCGTGGAAGATGCCAATGTGTTTAAACTATGTTGTGTATATCTTATGATTTTCATGCTTTATCACACACTTCAAATGAAAGTAAAATCTCATTTCATATTTTTTCTTTTACTTGTGAACAAACTGTATTTTGCCTTTGTGTATCTTATCATCAGGCAAGCGTAAGTAGAAAGATGTCAAGAAAGGAGACTAGAAACCGTCACCCTGGGCTTACACAGCAAAAAAGGCAAGAGATCAAAGAAGCATTCGAGCTCTTTGACACCGATGGCTCTGGTGTGGAACTGTTTCTATCCTAATACATATTTTAACAGATTTTTGTGCTCGTTGTCTTTAATGTAGTATTTTTTTTTGTAACTGCTACTGTTCAGGAACTATTGATGCCAGTGAGCTGAATGTTGCTATGAGGTTTGGTAATTTCTTTTCTCAAGTTAAATCAATCTAAGTTATATGCTAATGTAACTTGTATTGCAGGGCCCTTGGATTTGAAATGACAGAGGAGGTAATTTTTCAATCCCTTTTAGTTTATGATTTATTAATACTACTACATGTCAAACGGACCTTTTTGTTTTCAGCAAGTTGAGCAAATGATTGCTGATGTTGACAAGGATGGTAGTGGTGCAATTGATTTTGATGAATTTGTACACATGATGACTGCCAAGATAGGGGAGAGGGACACTAAAGAGGATCTAGCAAAAGCATTTAACATACTAGATCAAGATAAAAATGTAAGTCTTTAGTATCCACAGAGTAGTTTTGAATCGTGCTCCACCAATCCGTTAGTAATAATAATGTATCTTGAGAATGCAGGGGAAAATATCTGCTGCTGATATTCAGCAAATTGCAAAGGAGTTGGGTGAAAATTTCAGCGCAAAAGAAATACAAGAGATGATAGAGGCAGCAGATCGTGATCGTAAGTTTGTTTCTCACATTAAATCTTCCTTAAATTTCAGTATACTATTTTTTTTTAAAAAGTATAGTGATGTAGATCTTATTGTATAGGTGATGGAGAAGTAAGTGCGGAAGAGTTTATGAGGATGATGAGGAAAACCAGCTTCGCAAACTAGTAGTACAAAGCTTCTTTTTTTTTTTTTTACAAGTTGCTTGTCCTTCTCTTTTTCACTTATCATATCTATGTACTCTCTCTTGTATTGTGTATATGTATATAATATATACACACATATATAAACATGCTAATTTTTACCACTGAATGAATGAAAGAAAACAAGTATTTCTACATTTTGTTACATAAAGAGTTCTTAATGTGATATGAACAAACAATTCACAAGAAAGATATGCACGGCAAGTATAGCCAGCTTAATTTCAAAGTGAAATTAGACGTGATTGCCATGCTTTAATCAATTTACATTTCTAAAAATAAAAAGATTATGAGAGATGAGATATTACATTTTAAATAACCAAAATAAGATTTTCTTTTTAATAGAGAACGGTTATCGAACTACTATGTGATAAAAGGTAAAAGGAAAGTCAAACACAAATTCTACAAATATAGTTATAAGGCCATCAATATTATAATACTGGAAAGAAACCCATGATTCCAAGGTATTTTTCAAGTTTTTATACTTATTTAGTTTGTGTTTTAAAAAAAGTATGAGAGGATATACATTCATTTCTCAAGGTGTATATATATCCAGAGAAAATAAACAAATGTATCCCTAACCTATTACCCTCCTGAATTCTTCAAAAATATAATATATACCACCCTAAAATTAAACTACAACATTCTCAAGATGTAGTGATGCCGATTTGCTGTCAGCTGTTATTTTTTATTATTTATATTTGTTTTTTCCTTTTTATTCCTTTTTCACTAATTAAAAAATGATCTTCTCTTTTTATTTCTCTTTCTTCTTTCTTTTCTCCTTTTTTTTTATTCACTTCTTCCAAATCAGTCACCCAAAAAAAAATCGAAGCTATTTTAATTATCATTTTTCATCGCTTTATATCATCCTTGAGGCACCTTGACAAGCTTGATTACTCATCTTTTTTTTATTATTATGTTACTCCCTCTGTTCCTATTTAGTTGTTCACTTTAAAAGTGACACACATATTAATACACCAATGATTATCATAGGTTAGTTACAATTTTACCTTTAACTTAAAAGAATATGCAACTCTCCAAGTATAATAAATGTATTTTCTGATTCCAAAAAGCATGCATTACAACTTAGTAGTATTTGAAATTTTCTAGAATTAAATAAGGGCATATTTTTGGGGGTTGGGGGTG